>NW_015161428.1:446422-478085 GCF_001447785.1 Gekko japonicus
ATGATTGGGGGCCTGGAGACCAAGCACTTTGAGGAAAGGCCGAGGGATGTGGGAATGTTTAATCTGGAGAAGAGGAGGCTGAGGGGTGACATGATTGCTCTCTTTAAGTATCTGAAGGGCTGTCACTTAGAGGCGGGTAGGGGGGCTGTTCCTGTTGGCAGCAGAGGAGAGGACTCGCAATAACGGGTTTCAATTAAGGGCGGGAAAGTACTGGCTGGATATTAGGAAAAGCTTTTTGACAGAGTTGTGCAACAGTGGAATCAGCTCGCTGTCTAGGGAGGTGGTGAACTCCCCCTCACTGGCAGTCTTCAAGCAGCGGCTGGACAAACATATGTCAGGGATGCTTTAGGCCAATCCTACATTGAGCCAGGGGGTTGGACTAGATGGCCTGTATGGCCCCTTCCCGTTCTAAGATTCTGTTAATCTGTTCTCTGCTGACTTTCTACTTGCAAAGAATTTTTCTTAACAGAAATGTGGTTCCCAGCTGCAGTCTGAAGCGATAAAAATACATTTTACCATCTCGGGCCTTCACTGTCTCGTTCAGCGACATGCACAGCTGCGGACGCTTTATACTTTTAATTTAATAGCCATTAATAGTCATTTCCTCTACTGCTCCCCCACCCTACCCCCAAACTGCAGTGCTAAGAAAGGGGCCCGGAATCTTTGGGAGAATTCCTAGCACCCTTCCCAGACTCCAGTTCCTGGGATTCTATGGAAAAACCCATAACAGTTCCTTGAGTAGAAATTGGTTCTGCAGGTCTGTCATAAAGATCAGCTGTTATCCTGTAATTCCACCAGCTAGAAAATATAAACAGATTTTAAAATGGGTTTTAATTTTGAAACAGCTGATTTTTAAATTGCTGCCATTTCAGACTTCTCTCCCCACCCTTGTCTCAGCCCTTTAGAACAATGCTTATAATGACAAAAATGTATATACACATTAAATAGAATGTATTTAAATATATACTAGGAAAAAGGTCCGTTGTGGAAATAAATACATGGTCTCTAGACAGAGGCTCTGGGCGGGTGCCTCAGCCTTGGACACTCAGTGTCAATTTGCTGTGGCGACCTCAGCAGGGTATAATGACACTGAGTCCACCATTTTCTCCAGAGGAACTGATCTCTGCTACCTAAATAACAGTTGTAATTTTGAGTGATCTCCAGCCCTCTCCTGGAGACTGGCAATGATGGTTTCCCAGAAGGGAATGGTTGGTTTGGAGGGACCTGTCCGAGGTCCCACACCTCCTAAAACCCCACCCTCTCCAGGCTCCATCCCTAACATCTCCAGGAATTTTCCACCTGGAGTTGGCAACCCTATCCCCAGCCAATCATCAACCTACCTTTATTTCCCCCTCACTCTTCAGCTTTCCACCCCCCACACACCTGCAGTCTCTCCCATGCTCTGAAGCCCTGACTGCTACGTCACATTGGCTGTCATACGGGGGCCACCTCAGCAGCATGTAAGGATACAGAGCCCACCATTTCCTCCAGGGGAACTGATCTCTGCCATCTGGAAAGCAGTTGTAATTCTGAGGGATCTCCAGCCCTCACCTGGAGATTGGACACATTTTACCTCAGAACAGCAAACTGTTTAGAATGTTAGAGGCAAAAGCCAATCAAGTCGCATATGCAAACAACCTCTGTGTTCTGACTGGCTATGGGGGGGAGAGGAACAGCAAACTGTTTAGAATGTTGGAGGTGAGACTCAAGCAATGCAGCCAATGGATAGGGACAGATTCTGAGTGACACACCAGGACGCCAACCAATTCCGGAGCGTGTGGAATGTTCTAGAGAAGTGCCACCACCATTCGGCTTTTATATATAAGGGAGATATATATATATATATAATTTCATTGGGTCACCTTTGATTGGTGACAATGAAAATGTAAGGACATAGGAACTCTTCTTTATGGATTCAGGCAAGTCCTGTTTGTCAGAGAAAGGTGCTCTTGGCTTTTCTTCCCACCCCCTTAAAAACTAAATCAGTGTGCCGGTCACCAGAGGACTAGAAACGAAGGTTGTCTTCAGAGATGTGTTGAGGGCTGGAAGGAAGGTTGCTGATGCAGAGCAAGTTCACCTGTGAAAGGTGTTTGCCAAATGGCATATTCTCAAACAGAGCGAGCACCACCTCAAGAGCTTTGTAATATGAATTCAGCAACTGCAGCTTAACAAGGAAGAAAGAAGATGTTGGTGGGGCTGGTAGAGTCCGAGGAGGTCCAGTTTTGGCGGGGCTGATTTCCAGAGGACGCCTTCCACACGTGCACACATACAAACACCCCTGTGTCTGCCTCAGCAAGTGGGTGGAGTGATGTCCATTTTTCTCGACCATTGTCAGACGGTGGGAGACTTCCATGCCCATCGCTGCAGCTCTCCGGCAGTCTTTCTCTTCCATTTCATTCTCCGGCTGCACCACGAGGCTCTTTCCGGGGAAAAAAAGCAAAGGGACACAAAGATCACAGTCATAGCCTGTGTGTCATCTTTCCAGTGGCTTTTCTATGCTTTTAATACTGTGTACCTTGAACCGGAGGTTGAGGGCATCTTTGCCCCCCACATTGTGTGGCTACAATTCCCTTCTGAAGATGATTGCGCCTCTGCTTAATTAGCGTGAACGGTATGCTTGTTCCATTTCCACTTCCATTTCTTAAAGGTGTGCTTAAAAAGTATGAACGTGTGAAGGAACCAAAAAGTGTTCCTGTCCTCTGAATCGTTTACAACTTTTGACACCGTTTTACAAAAGGGAAGTCAAGTGAGAGGATGCCTGCCAGACACTTTCTGCCTAGAGCTTACTGGGAGAAATAGGAAGCCGCTGGACTTGCCAGGACCCAGGTCTGCCCCTTCTTAGCACTGTGTGGTGTAACCACCTTCCCTGCCCTCTGAGCTGCATCCAGATGTTCTAGTTCAGCAGCTGTGCACTTGGCACCAGACACATGACTTTCGTCATTAGAGGCCTCACAAACATCTTTGTCTTGTGTCTGTAGATCTTGCTGCTAAAGTAAGTAATATAGCCATTTGTACTACACTGTACGTTAAAAAAATATTTGATTATTCATATTCTGTTTTTTTTTCTTTTTTTCTGCAGCCTTCCTTTTCTTGGTCCTGTATTCACTTATTGGTTATCTTATTGTAATATGTATTATTGTTACGTGTACCTCAATACTGTTTGACCTCTGAAGAAGGCCTCAATAGGGCGGAAACACGTCAGGTCATGTGTCTTGGCCCTTGTGTTGGGCCACTTGAACTTTTAAACGAGGCTTTCATTGGGCCCTTATATGTTTTTCACTGTCATTCTAATAAATACATGCAGGGGTCATTTCGTAAAAAAAGGGTGCAGGAGCTCATTAGCATAACTTATTAGCATAACTTATTTGCATATGCCACACCCCCTGATACCACCGGAAGTGTGTCAGAAGGCAACACCCACCGCTCAGGCTCCACTGGGCTGCTTTGGATTGCTAGCTATTGAGGGGGAGGGGACGTGCAGAACTGCCCTCACAGAGGAGGGAGAGCTTGTACCTGAATAAAACTTGGTTTTAAAGGTGCCACTGGACTGTTTTGGACCAGGGGGCCGGGGGGGGGGGCTCTACAACTTACCTGGCTGCTTCTTGCTCTGACTAAGGGCTGCTGGGAGCAGGGGGTGGGGCTTGTTGCATGTGCTCTTTACTGCCGGAGATCCGCTCCTGTGCACTCCTGCAGGAAATGACCCCTGAATACATGTATTTGTCACAAATTAGTTGGTATTTTTTCCTTCCCTGCATATGCATGTTGATCAACTACAACCTGTCCTGATGGTTTCTGGAGTGAGTTTCTGAGAGTCTTATTGGGGATCGGAGGGAGGGAGGGATGGGGAAGGGGAGGGTGGCCAGAGGCTGGAATCAGTGTTCCCTCTCAGCTGAGTTAGTGTGAGCTAGCTCACAGTTTTTTAGCCTCCAGCTCACACATTTTTGGCTTAGCTCAGGAAGGAGGGCTCCAGAGCAATGCTCCCTCTGAGCTGCAGAGTCTTGTGAGCAAAAATTCTGCTTTGTGAGCTACTGGCATTAAAGCGGTGAGCGAGTGATTTGGCTCCTGCATAAATTAGTTTGCTCTGGAGCTGTGCCAAGGTGAGCCGGAAGCTAAAAAACTGTGAGCCATCTCACACTGACTCAGCTGAGAGGGAACACTGCTCTGGAGCCCTCCTTCCTGAGCTAAGGCAGAAATGCGTGAGCTGGAGGTTGAAAAACTGTGAGCTAGCTCACACTGACTCAGCCTAGAGGGAACACTGCTCTGGAGCCCTCCTTCCTGAGCTAAGGCAGAAATGCGTGAGCTGGAGGTTGAAAAACTGTGAGCTAGCTCACACTGACTCAGCCTAGAGGGAACACTGCTCCAGAGCAAACTGATTGATGCAGCAGCCAAATCGCTCGCCCACGACTTTAATGCCAGGAGCTCACAAAGGGGGATTTTTGCTCACAGGACTCCACGTCTTAGAGGGAGCCTTGGCTGGAATGTAACCTCCACATGCAGAGGCTGTGCATGTGGGAATGTCACTTGCTGGGGGTTCATAGTGGGGGGGGCAGCTGCGCCCTTTGTGCGGCATTTGTTGGTTTCCTCAAAAACATCCGGTTGGCCACCGTGGAAAACGGAGTGCCAGACGGAGATGGGTGCCCAGGTCACAGTTTTCCAGCCTTGGATGGGTCACTCTAGCAAAAAGGTGTCGTGTAGACCTCCTCATCTAGTGTGTGCGTCCTCTGCCACTAGTGTGCACGTCCTCATCTTGGCTGAGGTTTCCACATGTGGAATCAGGCCCAGCAGAGGGCCTCTGGACTTAGTCCAAGCTGTGTCTCGTGAGGGTTCTGTCTGCTGGCCTGCCTCTCAGCCCCTCTTTCCCAGTCATCTCAGGATCCCAGGTTCCCTGGTCTCGCCTGCTGTCCTGTCTTTGGACTATTGCCCCTCCGATGGCCAATCGGACCCCAGCAGCACGGCCCAAGAGCTGAGCAACAGGCGTGAGAGATAAGCAGCTTTACAAGGGGCCACTACCTTTCCCCGATTCACCAAAGGGTCCTAGGAGGCCCATGCATAAAACAATACGCTCAGGGCTATTTTGGGGCAGGAACTGAGTTCTGGCTGGCTCCCGAGTTGGCCACGCCCAGCAGGAACTCATTAGCATAATAGGCCACACCCAACAGCAGGAACTCAGTAGGATTGGCTACATTAGGGGTGTGTGGCCCAACATGCAAAGGAGTTCCTGCTCCAAAAAAAGCCCTGGGTTTTGACCACAAACAAAGTAAACAGAATAAGAAGCAAAAGGTGGGTGTGGCTGAATGACCACACTTCTGGTAACATGGGGTTGTGGTCTAATAGGCTATTGAGCTGTGCTGTCAGAGGTGTGGCCTAATATGCTAATGAGTTTCTGCTGTTGGGTGTGGCCTATTGTGCTAATGAGTTCCTGCTGGGCTTTTTCTACAAAAAAAGCCCTGGATACGCTGAATATTTCCTCCCGATTAGGAGCAGAGAAGTGGGCTAATTGGGGTGGAAACAGATTTTAGGAGGGGCTCGTTCTCGCCTAGCCAAATTGCTGAGTATGCAAAATCCACGGCCCCGTTTACATTTCCTGCAAGGTTCGTTTGGTAATCGGCCCTTCATGAGTGTGTTTTGGGTTTCCAGTGTTCTAAGCACAGGGATCGTACAACCGCCTCATTAAGCAGGCAGATATCATTGCTGTCTGCGGTGTGGCTGGCTTCAGGCGTGTTGGCCGGGACTTGCCAACTGTGCATTCATGGTGGAGGGGAGATTTGGTGGGGCAGCGGGGGAGGGGTAGCCCCACGCCTTCCCTGAACTCCAAGCAGTGATTTCGCCGCATGGAGATCAGGCAGGGGCAGCCCCCTGCTAGAAAAAAAACCCCAGCTCTTAAAGGGTTCCCTTTAAATGGTGTTTTTCAAGAGGATGGCTGCCCATTCCTGAACTCCAAATGGGGAAATCGCCACTTGGAGTTCAGGGGAAATGTGCAGCCGGCAGCTGCCCCTCTCCCTCACCCTCACCTCCTGCAAGATTTAAAGGGCCCGCTGATCAGCTGGAGGGCCCTGAACTCTTGGAGGGGAGGAGGGAGAGGGGCGGCGGCAACATTTAAAGGGCCCTCCAGCTGATTGGCACCCTCGACTGTTGCGTCAGTTCCATCAAGCCGGGGAATCTCCCGGAATGACCTGGAGACCTCCCGGAATGGGCAGGAGAAGTTGAATTTCGAGAGGGCAGTATGTCAGCTATGCTGCCGTGGGGATTGGGATGCTCAGTCAGAGTCTGTGTAAATTGCTTTCGCATTCCTGTCTATGCTTTGCGCCGAAACGCTTATCTATAACTATGTGCAGGTGGGAGTGTGTGTTGTCTGCCTTTCCAGGCAGCCGTGGGAGCCGGACAGTTCCCAGCTTCGCCTAGAAACAGTTCGCTGGCTTTAGCCCGCGCACGGGAGGGTGCCTAATTGGCCAGTGTAGTGGGGGTGTGTGCATACAAATGCCCTATATCTTATTATGTCCAAGGGACAACTGCCATTCTTAACAGTGACGATGTTAATGCATCTGTAGCTCTTCAATAAAAGTATAACCTTTCTTGAAAGCGTGTACTCCGTTGTTGGCTGTGGGTTCTGACAGCCACGTGCTCCTGCTGATCAGCTGGAGGGCCGTTTTAATGTCACGGGGGAGGGGAGGAAGGGAAGAGGGGCAGCGGCTGTTGTGGGGCGTGCCTCACATTTGAGGGGGCAGGACCCCGAAATGCACCACCGTAGCTACAGGCCTGCCACTACACCAGCTCTATTTTGGGTTCTGCAGGAGCACGTACCCACCTTTCTATTTGCAGGTGTGGACATCGTAAATCCGGATGCACTCCTGGCAGCTGACGTAGCAGCACCAGTGGAAGATGCAGTGGCACTTCTCCTTCCGTTTCTCTGTCCTCGTGTTGTGGCCCCGGCCGCAGCACAGCAGATCACAGCCGTCGATGCCGTGCGAAGTCACGTTGCACGTCCTGTCCCTGGTGCCGAAGGAGCCCGTCTCTGGGTTGGGGTCGCAGAAGTTGGGCGAGTTCTCATAGTAGACCAAGTCACGCTCTGTTGGCGGCTTGAAGAGGGCGTACTTGGCCCGCAAGGTCTCCACCCACCCACGGGACTCCCGATGTTTCTCCACCACCATCTCCGAAGCGCTGTCGTACTTGTCCTTCAAGTAGTCACCGATGGCCCGGAAATCTGGCTGGGCCCACCAACACGTTTTAACCTCGCAGCTGCCCGATAGGCCGTGGCACTTGCATTTCAAGTGCATGTGATCCAAGATGGTCTACCCAGAAGGAAGCAGAAACATGGAAGGAAGCCCGCATCAGTTTTGTGCAGGGTCTACGGAATAGGTCAGGGCAGTCCCGTAAGCCAGGGGTTTTTTAAGTCGGGGCATTTAAATTCCTTCCTGGCTAATCAAATTAAAAGTAATTTAATTCAGTTTCTGGAGGAAATAGAGAGGTTCTTTCTGGCTCCACATGGCCACCGTAGCTGGTCCTTCATGCCAGACAGCTGTGCAGGAATACTCGGCTCCTTCCCCGCACCTATTGCTCGGGGGCCCTTGGCTGGATGGGGAGTCGGGGGGCTTTGCCAGTATGTTGGGGGGGCTAGCCCCCCGAGTTGCCCCAAGTTGCCCCACTGTAGCTACGGGCCTGGGTCAGGGGTGTCAAACCTACGGCCCATAGGCTAGCCTGTGAGCAACTGGCCATTACCCTTATCTAGCCTGTGAGCAACTGGCCATTACCCTTATTTGCCAGTTTGTCCCAGTGCTAATGAATAACAGGCGGTGGAAGTGGGAAGGGTGGGCATCAGGGAGAGACTGTAAGGAAGTACTGTAAGAGTGTTAATGTTTGTATTTTGAGTAAGAAAACATCATGAATTGAGTTTGCCTATGTCCTTTATATGGAGCTGCGGTGGCTCAAGTGGTGAAGACGCTGAACTGCAGGCTGTGGAAGGTCAGTAGTTCAGCAGTTCAAGACCCGAGTGTGCCGCATGACGGAGTGAGCTCCCGTCTCTAGTTCCAGCTCCTGCCAACCTAGCAGTTCGAAAGCAAGAAATTGCAAGTAGATAAATACTCTTGATACAACTTCCCACTTCGGTGGGAAGGTAACAGCGTTCCGTGCGCCTTGGTGTCTAGTCATGCCAGCCACATGACCACGGAAACATCTTCGGACAGCGCTGGCTCTTCGGCTTTAAAACAGAGATGAGCACTGCAACCCTAGAGTTGGATTCGACTGGCTTTCGAGCAAGGGAACCTTTACCTTTACCTATGTCCTTTATAAAGTTTATATGTCTCCGTTACACGTGGCACACGTGGCCTGGTCTGAGAAAGTGACATTTATGTTGGATCCAGCCCTTGTAACAAATGAATTTAACACCTCTGGATAGGCTCTGGACCTCTGTCCTAGGAAAGAAACTAACTCCACAGGCTAATTTCCACAGGGACTGTTTCATCCTATTCACAGCCTCAGTGTAACTGAATCAGACCCTTGGTCCATCCAAGTCAGCCTTGTGTACTCAGACTCATACTGACAAAGAAACACTGTGATAAAATTGACAATATTTAATTATTCTTATGAACATCAATGTGTGTATCTATTAAGACTTTTACAATATTGCTTAGGAAATTCTGACATTTTCAAGGGAAAGTCCAACATCATCATATCCTCAATGAGCGCCCGGTCAACCACTCATTTCACAAATCTTCCTCAGGAGTAAACCCCATAAGGCTGGAAGGTGTCAGCCTCTTGATACAACTTAACTTCTTTTTGATACAGTTTAACCTCTTTCTTCAAATTATTGCAGCTTAACTTCTTTTTCATATTATCCTGAAGCAAACACGGTTATTTAGAATAGAAAGAGACATGAAGCTTAATGGAATATAGTTTTGTTATATATATATTTTTAAATATCAATAATTTTTAACTTGAATGATTTTAAACTTACTTCCAGTTTCATTGCAAGTGCTTGAATTAGGAGCAAGCCAATTAATTCATTTCTAGTAGTAGCAACCAGTCACCATTTTTATCTGGCTAGAAGCCTTCTTTTTTCAAATTGGCTGGTATTTGCTCTCTACTAGAAAATGCCAGAATTCCCTAAGCAATATTGTAAAAGTCTTAATAGATACACAAATTGATGTTCATAAGAATCATTCAATATTGTCAATTTTATCACTGCGTTTCTTTGTTTGATAGTATCAGTAATAGGGAAGGCAAAATCCTACCGGAACTGTCTGTGCTTTTCCAAAAAAAGTATCCCTTTCAGTTTGGCTGCCCCTAGTAGCTGCTCAGCCTTTTAGTTCATTGCTGTTCCACCTGGCTAGCAAGGGTGGCCAAACTGTGGCTCGGGAGCCACATGTGGCTCTTTCACACATATTGTGCTGCTCCTGCTACAGTGGCTGGGGAAGCAAAGGGGAGGTATGCCTCCCCGATAGGTCCTCCCTTCCCCAGCCAGTGCAGAGAAAGAAAACAGCTTGAACTTTAAATGCATTCTCAAAGGCCTCCCACCCCCCGCCAGTTTGGTGTAGAGGTTAAGTGTGCGGACTCTAATCTGGGAGAACCGGGTTTGATTCCCCACTCCTCCACTTGCACACGTGTTATGTGTCATTTGATTGGTCCTAATAAAGGATTGCCGATTTGGTTGGTCCTAATAAAGGATTGCCAATTTGGTGTAGTGTTTAGGAGCATGGACTCTAATCTGGGGGGACAGGGATTGATTCCCCACTCCTCCACTTTGCAGCTGCTGGTGTGAGCTTGGGTCATTCTCAAGTTCTCGCAGAGCTTTTCTTTCAAGGGCAGTTCTTGAAGGAGCTCTCTCAGCCCCACCTACCTCACAAGGTGATAGGGTTGCCAAATGTTACCTACCTTGCCGGTGAGGAACTCCTGTGCGGCTCCCGGTGCACGCGCTGCATGCACGTCACAGGGAAGTGACGTCATGACGCCAGGCACGCTGGGGGCGGGGCCATGACCATACAAGGGAAAACCATAGAGTTTTCCCTTGTATGGCCGTGGCCCCACCCCCAGCGTGCCCGGCATCATAACGTCACTTCCCTGTGACGTGCACGCTGGGGCGGGGTTCCCCCCGGGGCCCAATTCCCCGGCGTCGGGGAACGGGCCTCTGGGGCGGGGGGGTTTCCGCCCCCCGGGGGGATTTGGCACCCCTACAAGATGTCTGTTGTGGGGAGGGGAAGGGAAAGGAGTCTGTAAGCCGCTCTGAGGATCCTTTGGGTAGTGAAGGGTGGGGTATAAATCCAATCTCTTCTTCTTTTTCTGCATTCTGGTTTTGCTTTGGGGATCCACACAGCTGCTAACCACGCCTTTCTGCCTTTAGCGTGCCAGAGAGGGAAGTGCAAGAATACCATGTGCTGCTTTGGACTGTGGAGGAGATTTCAATGCTCCTAGAGCAGGACTCTGGAGGGACAGTATAAACATCCCAAAACAATTTCCATAAATCATAATTTAAAACTCCATGCAAACAGAAAGCTAGCACAACAGCAAGAAAGAAGAAGAGTTGGTTTTATACCCTGCCCTTCACTACCTGAAGGAGTCTCAAAGCGGCTTACAATTGCCTTCCCTTCGTCTCCCCCCAACAGAGACCCTGTGAGCAATGCTCCCTCTAAGCTGTGGAGTCTTGTGAGCAAAAATTCTGCTTTGTGAGCTACTGGGATTACAGTTGTGAGCAAGTGATTTGGCTACTGCGTAAATTAGTTTGCTCTGGAGTCCTCCTTCCTGAGCTCAGACAAAAACCTGTGAGCCGGAGGCTAAAAAATTGTGAGGTAGCTCACACCAACTCAGCTTAGAGGGAACACTGCCTGTGAGGTAGGTGGAGTAAGAGAGCTCTGAGAGAACTGTGACTGGGCCAAAGTTACCCAGTTAGCTTCATGTAAAGGAGGAGTGGGGGGAATCAAACCTGGTTCTCCAGATTAGAGTCCGCCGCTCTTAACTGCTACACCAAGCTGGCTCTCTTGGTGTGCAGTGCTGCTTTCCTCTTTTGCAGAAAGCTTCACACAGATGGGGAGCCTTGCAAACTCTTGTCCCACGTCTGCACAGGCTGGAATGGTGCTGCCCCTCTGGCCATTTCTTCTCTCAATCCGCTACATGTCTAAATCAGACCTCTCCAGACATGTCTAAGGCCGGCGGCCTTGGCGACTGGGGTGGTTGCTTAGTTTGTACCCAGCCTGGTAGCTGGGTTTGTTGGTCTGTGTCCAGGGGTCATTTCCTGCAGGAGCGCACAGGAGTGGAGCTCCGGCAATAAAGAGGCCAGGGGGCAGGAACATGCAACAAGCCCCACCCCCTGCTCCCAGCAGCCCTCCGTCAGAGCAAGAAGCAGCCAGGTAAGTTGCAGAACCCTCCCGGTCCAAAACAGTCCAGTAGCACCTTTAAGGCCAAGGTTTATTCAGGTAGAAGCTCTCCCTCCTCTTCCAGGACAGATTTGCACGTTCCCCCCCCCCCCAATAGTTAGCAATCCAAAAGAGTCCAGTTGAGCGTAAGCGGTGGGTGTTGCCTTCTGACACACTTCCGGTGATGTCAGGGGGTTTGGCATATGCAAATAAGGTATGCTAATGAGTTATGCTAATGAGCTCCTGCATCTCTTTTTCTACAAAATGACCCCTGTCTGTGTCTATTTCCATTCCTCCTCCTCAATGCTGCTGTCAAGAACAATGTCCTTATCAGGGGAAGGCCTCGGCCTCTATGCCCTCTTGTTGGCCCTCCAGAGGAACTGGTTGGCCCCTGTGTGAGACAGGATGCTGGTTCAGAAGGTCCACTGGTCTGATCCAGCAGGGCCCTTCTGATGTTCTTGTCAGGGGAAGGCCTCGGCCTCTCTGCCCTGTTGTTGGCCCTCCAGAGGAACTGGTTGGCCCCTGTGTGAGACAGGATGCTGGTTCAGAAGGTCCACTGGTCTGATCCAGCAGGGCCCTTCTGATGTTCTTGTCAGGGGAAGGCCTCGGCCTCTCTGCCCTGTTGTTGGCCCTCCAGAGGAACTGGTTGGCCACTGTGTGAGACAGGAGGTTGGACTAGAAGGACCACTGGTATTATTTATTTATTTATTTATTTCAATTTGTATTCCTCCTTGCCTGATCCAGCAGGGCTCTTTTTAGGTTCTTATCAGGGGAAGGCCTTGGCCTCTTCGCCCTGTTGTTGGCTGTCCAGAGGAACTGGCTGGCCCCTGTGTGAGACAGGATGCTGGACTAGATTGGACCACTGGTCTGATCCAGCAGGGCCCTTCTGATGTTCTTGAGGTGCTCACAGAAGCGTCTGTGGCTCTCCCTTCCCCATTTTGTTCTCCGTGAGGCAGTTTGGGCCGAAGGAGAATGGCTGGCTGAAGCTCGCCCCATGTGCTTCATGATGAGTGGAGATTTGAACATGGATCTCCCAGACCCTAGTCCAGCATGTATGCCCCCCTGTGCATAGCGTAAAAGGGTCCAGGGGTTTTTTTGTAGAAAAAGCCCAGCAGGAACTCATTAGCATAATAGGCTAGACCCAACAACAGAAATTCATTAGCATATTAGGCCACACCCCTGACAGCACAACTCATTGGCATATTAGGCCACACCCCCATGTTACCAGAAGTGTGGTCATCCAGCCACATCCACCTTTCCCTTCTTATTCTGTTTACCTTGTTTGTTGTCCAAACCAGGGCCTTTTTTGTAGCAGGAACTCCTTTGCATGTTAGGCCACACACCCCTAATGTAGCCAATCCTAATGAGTGTCTGCTGTTGGGTGTGGCCTATTATGCTAATGCATTCCAAAAAAAGGGTGTGGCCAACTTGGCAGCCAGCCGGAACTCCGTTCCTGTGTGTTCCTGCCCAAAAATAGCCCTGACCGGGTCCATCTTCCTCTGTTGACCAAGGAAGAGAAGCCACTCACCGTTCTTCCGGCTTCGTTATTGTGCCTGTTCATGGCAGAGCGGGCATCTGGGCGGTTTTCTCGGGCATCTGCAAACTCCCGGGAAACCAGCACGCCAAAGTCAGCATCCTCACTGCAGCCACCCCATTTCCACCCTTCGCCGGGTGGCCCCTTGTGATGTGAGTCGCAGCCGCAGATAGTGGAAGTTCCTTCAGCACAGGAGCGGGTTACGGCAAACGCCACCCCTGCTGAGGCAATGGCGTGGACAAAGGCAGACTCTCGGGTAGCTGTGAAGGAAAGGGAAAGGTTATGTTGCTGGGACCAAAAAGACCTTTCTCCCCCTGCCCTCTGCCATTCACAGAGTTATGGTTCTTGTTTCCGAATGTTTGGGTCCCCGATCTGAAGAAACATTTGTTCTGTCGCGGCCCGTAAGATCTGCTGAGGGCATCCAGGGGTAGTTCTGTGCTTCATAAAGACATAAGAGAACCGGCCCATCCAGTCCAACACTCTGTGTCACACAGTGGCCAAAACCCAGGTGCCCTCAGGAGGTCCATCAGCTGGGCCAGAACTCCAAAAGCCCTTTCACTCGCCCACCAAGCACCAAGAAGATAGAGCATCACTGCCCCAGATATAAAAATATAAGAGAAGAAGCCCTGTTGGATCAGGCCAATGGCCCATCCAGCCCAACGCTCTGTAACACACAGTGGCCAAAACCCAGGTGCCTTCAGGAGGTCCACCAGTGGGACCAGAACTCCAGAAGCCCTCCCACTGTTAACACTGCCATGTCTTTGGAATGTGTGGGGGGTGATCCTCCTTCCTGGTACACTAACGATGTCTCCTGCCTGGGTTGTTATCTGGGTATGCTTTTCTGACCTTGGGGTTCCAGCTGCTCCTGACCTGCTGGGAACAAACGGCTCCTATTTTCTCCCGCTCACTTTCCTCCTGTGCACACGCGCACAATGCACAGTGCTTATTGGCTTCTGCTTGTAATGGGGGGTGCTTTGAAATTACTATAACTTTGGGTGTCCTGCTGCTTTGGACCATTCCTGACAAAAAACGTTCACCTGTCCTAGTTATGAACTACCAATAAACAGAATACTTCTTATGAAGCGCTGTGTGGTGTGATCTGACTATAGAACCAAGATCACAGTGCATCCCTTGCCCCAGCCTGAGAGTTCCTACCTATACCTTGTGGTTAATAGCCACTGATGGACCTCTGCTCCATATGTTTATCCAATCTCCTCTTGAAGCCGTCCATGCTTGTAGCTGCCACCACTTCCTGTGGCAGTGAATTCCACGTGTTCATTACTCTTTGGGTGAAAAAGGACTTCCTTTGTTCTGTTCCACGTCTGCTGCTCATTAATTTCATTGAGTGCCCACAAGTTCTTGTACGGTGAGAAAGGGACTACTTTCTCTACCTTCTCTATCCCATGCATAAATCTGTAAACCTCTTATCATGTCTCCCCTCAATCAGGTATGGATACTGACAGCACCTGTAGAAGTAATTCCTATACCGGGTCGTATGAGGAGTAGATCTTTATGAACTCCCCACGAGCCCAGTTTCTCAACCACGAGGAAGCTACCCGTTGCAACTCTGCATGCACACACTGCTGGCGCATTTCCTTTTCCCAGTCAGACTGGGTGCTGAAGGCCAGGGCTAGAATATCCGCTACCGTTGTAGTTATTTTAAGTACTGGTTTTAAATGTTCATAATGTAATGTTTTATTGTGTTTTTAAACCATACTGTATTGTTTAAGATGATGTGAACCGCCCTGAGCCTGCTCATGGAATGGGCGGGATACAAATACAATCAATCAATCGATCGATCAATCAATCAATTTTGTTGCCTAAATTGAAATGTCTTCTCACCTTTCAAGTGTGGGAAATATTTCTACCAGGTGTTCCGACAACTTTGTGTTGAAAAGTGGGACGTCAGTTTCCATATCCTGCTCACAGCCTAACCCTCACCCTCCGAACAAGGACGCATACAGAATCGTGGTGGGGGACAGCCGTTTCTGGAAGTGACATTTTTTGGGGGGTGGGGTGGGAAGGGGGCCTAGGATGGCTCAGGCGCTTGCATGCCCAGTTGAGGAGTCTGCCAGGATCCGCACAGTTTAGGGAAAGAGAAAATATAAGTGAAGGTTCTTTTTATATCAAGGCAGGGAATGAGTTTTGCTCGCTTTTGTAAAAACCAGAACTCTTGAAAACAAGGCTGGGCGGTGGGGGGGGGGCGCGGTGCTAGAGCCACCATCTTGAAAGCAGCCTGGCCTTCTCAGCATGCCCATTCTTCAGGAGGTTTGAGAATAACCAGCTTGGAAAAAGCCTAAACTCCCCCCACGTACACACACACACACACACACACACAAACACACTGATGTCCCCCGAGGCCTGGGATTCTCTTGTGTGTGAGGAACGGGGGCTTGGGGTGGGCTCCAAGAGATTTCCCAGTGACAACATTGACATTCCCAGAAGCGACGAGGGGCACAGCTTGGGTGGATTAGGGGCTCTTGACAGTGCCTCACTGTGCCGGTCTCCAATCCAGACCCCGTTACCTGCTGGGACACTCAATTTGCCATTGTTTGCTGAGTGTCACACTGTATTACCCACATAATGTGGAATGTTTCCGCCAGGCCCAGCGGTACCCACGCTGGCATTCCCCACGGCCACCCCTTGGCAACGGGGCCCGCATCTTCCCTGCCCCGCCGTCCCCCTGCAAGCCCACCAGTCAGGCTAGGAAATCCCCTATTGAGACCTCTGATGCCGGTCCTCCCCTCCTGGGCCGAGAGTGGCCAAAGGGCGTGTGAATGGCTCGGGGTTGTGAAACAGTTCAGGGTCTGGGATGATATCCCTTTGCCCCGGCGCACAGTAGGGATGGAGGCTTAGCCCTTTTCTCCGGCGTCTAAGCTCATTTTCTCTCCCTCGCTGCCACCCATGCGGCTTCGAAATCTCCTGTGTGTTTCTATCCAGCCTGCTCTTTAAATGCAAATTCGTCGTCTCTGCCCCTGTTGGAAAAGACCGCTGGGTTATCAGGATGCTGCTGGACATTTCGCAGCCAGAGAGGCCTTTGAGGTACAGGTTTCAATCGGCATTTGTCTCAGAGAGCTGCGTCAGGTCTCTTTGTTGTCCTTAAATGCCCCGTGGTTTTCTTAGCTGCTAGCCTTCAACCTCTGCAGAGCCTGTGTCTACTCTAATCCCACCCATCTATTGGTTTTTTAAAAAATTATATTGTGCACTTTTCAGACCATCTTCTCATTGTGGCCGTAAGTAACAACCCTCTACCCGGGCTGCAGTTGTTGCTTACAGCTGGGGCTCCTGTGAGTGAAGCATCCCTTACATGTTGAAACCTAGCATGTCAGAAAGAAAGGAGGGCTACAAGCCTTTCCCCCGCTAGTCTTCTATGCCAAGGGAACGTAGGGTATAAGGAAGCCAATCTAAAGCAATGGACTGAAGTTTATGTGCCTCTGTGATCTTAACTCCCTGGACACGACTGAGCACATCATTGTCGAATGCCCCCTGTATGAGCCACCTCACAGAAAATTCCTTCCAACTTGGCTTCATCCTAAAAGTTATTTGAGTAACAAGTTAAAACGTCAACTTCTCTTGAAGGATTCGATCCCTGAGATCACTAATGATGATGCCAAGTTTCTTACCAAAGTTCTTAAGGTACAAAATTTGAGATAGTACTATTTTGATTGTACTAAACTTGTATGGAAGCTTAGATTTTAATTTTACGATACAATGTTTTATATACCTTATGACTAATGATAAATCTATATATCCTTTAGTAAAGGTCTATGAATGAATGAATTAATTAATTAATGATTGACTGAAGTTTATGACATCAGCGAGGCCTTTCAGGAAAGAAAGGAAAGAAGCACAGCCAAAGTAGCCTAGCAGAAGGCTGAAAGAATTGTGCATCAGGGCCCTCCTCTTGAAGATTGATGGGGGAAAATAGCAAAGTTATCCCGTCAGCCAGGCAGCATTTGCAGGTTTGGTGCAAGCCAGGTGCACTTAAAAAGGACATTGCCTGTAGTCTCTCTACCCAGATAGGGAGAATTCTGCCCTTTCCTCATTTCTCCAGATTTTAAATTGTATGAAAGAGTGTATCCCAGCTGTGCACAGGGAAATCTACAGGTTAAAGGCTTTGACCTCATACGAAGTTCTCCTGTGCCTCTCCAAGGAAAGAAATCTGTTCAGTTACCATTAGTTTCATTGTGGCTCGACAGGAGACTTTCCTGATTTAGTTTTCTGTTTGTAATAATCTTTTTATTTCACAATATTCAAAACATGAGGCTACATAATACATTCCACACAATACAATATTCGTGAGATAAGATTTGAGAATCTAAACAAGGGCCCAGGTCACACGGGAGGGGGCTGTTTGCCCCAGAGCAAAATAACGTGCGGTTGCACGATCAGACGTCCCGCAGAGGTCCCGTTGAGGTCCCGTGGTTAGGGGGGAGGTGCCGATCACAGGACAATCCTTGCGGTGCGGCAAAGAAGCGGCCTCTCTAGCAAAAGGCTCTGTGGGTTTAACCCCTTCCAGGGCTGCAGAGGAATGCAAACTGTGTCCTCCCTCTGGTCCCCTCCAGGAGGAGCTTCAGCCAGGCCGCCCTCCCGCCACGCCCCCCCCGCACCTCCCCCTCTGCCGCCCGGTGCAGAGAGTTCCTCTCGAGCAGGCTGAGCCAGGAGTGGGGGAGGGGTACAGAAAAGAGGAGGGGGCTGTGTTGTTTGTTTTTAAACGAAGTGTGCGCATGCGACGTTGGGTGCTTGTGCGCATCCTGTGGAGACTTGAGAGAGAAAAAACCTTTTAGCGACAGGACATGGGCGGGCGCCGGATGCCATGACCTACCACCAGAAACACGATCAGGCGCCTGCCCTTGCCCCGCGGTTTCCGGAAACTAGTACCTTGGAGGTACTAGTTTTTTAACCCCGCATCTTCAGCGGGAAGCCTCGGGTTCGCCATGGGAGCTCTACGCTTCCCAGATGTGGCGCTGTAATCGCGCCCGAAAAATCCGCCTATCTTCCGTCTCTGTAGTGTTGCTAATGCTCCGTGTGACCGCAGCCAAGGTTCAGTACCTCTTTTTTGACTAATTCTTTAGATTTATTCCTATTCCGCCTGGGCATAATGTTCAAAAGAACTACACCAGGACCTCTTTGTATTTCTGTATTCCTGATGCAGTTCTAAATACATTGGGTTGGATCTAGTGGACAGAGGGGAGACTTTTGGTGCCCCCCATCTTACTCCAGCCTCATGGACCCCCTTGAATGGCTGCTTCCAGGGGAGGTGGGACAGGAGTCCCCCCCCCGAACAGCATGAGCAATGAATCCACAGTGGGAGGAGGGATTCAGCACAAATCCCTTCCACATCTGTCAGTGGGAATGTACTGCTAGATCCAACCTAGTATGTTGAATATAATTCATAACATTCCAGAATTGGTGGTGGTATATATTATGTGGTCTCTTTTTGTCATCTCCCCCTCCCATTTATTTTAACTCTCAGGTGAGTCCTGAGCAATGCTCTCTCTAAGCTGTGGAGTCTTGTGAGCAAAAATTCTACTTTGTGAGCTGCTGGCATTAAAGTTGTGAGTGAGCCATTTGGCTGCTGCATAAATCAGTTTGCTCTGGAGCCCTCCTCCCTGAGCAGAGACAAAAATGTGTGAGCCAGAGGCTGAAAAACTGTGAGCTAGCTCACACTATCTCAGCTTAGAGGGAACACTGGTCCTGAGGCCCATTTACAAAGACGCCACCTGACATAGAGTAATGGCATTGTTTAGTACCTGGGAGAATTTGATCCAAAAGCTAGAGGATGAGGGAATAATAATGACATTTGGGGAAATGGTAAAATTCCTAGCCGGGACAGAGACTATAGATGATGTGATTGTAAACCCACCTGTGTTACCTCAAAACCCTAAAGTTCCCCCCTCACAGGAGGGCTTTCACACTGGTTAGATGTAATGCCATGCCCTCCATGATCTTGGAAGGGAGCAGGGCTATTTTTGGGCAGGAACGGAGTTCCGGCTGGCTCCCAAGTTTGCCACACCCAGCAGGAACTCATTAGCATAATAGGCCACACCCAACAGCAGGAACTCATTAGGATTGGCTACATTAGGGGTGTGTGGCCGAACATGCAAAGGAGTTTCTGCTACAAAAAAAGGCCCTGGGTTTTGACAACAAAGAAGGTAAACAGAATAAGAAGCAAAAGGTGAGTGTGGCTGGATGAGCACACTTCTGGTAACATGGGTGTGTGGCCTAATATGCAAATGAGTTGTGCTGTCAGAGGTGTGGCCTAATATGCTAATGAGTTCCTGCTGTTGGGTGTGGCCTATTATGCTAATGAGTTCCTGCTGGGCTTTTTCTACAAAAAAAGCTCTGGAAGGGAGATATAAGAAGATTGCTTACTCAAAGGGGATTTGCCCTTGCTCCCTAGCAGAGGTAGAGATAATTGAACATGTTTTTCCCCCATTGCCCCCTCTATAAACAGATTCGAGATAAGACCATTTTCTCCCTTGTAGACAGTTCTGTGGTAGGGGAAGACAAGATTTGTTTAGATAAGTTACTAACAGATGAAATTTCAGTTGTCACTAAGCTAACTGCTAGATTTTGCACTCAGGCATTTAAAGTGCGCAGTAAATTTCAGTCTTGCTTTGAGCCTTGACTTAGTTTCCTTTAGGTGATCTATTATACAGCCCTTGCTCCTCTTAAATCTATCGGTTTAAATCTTAAAAATGGTCACTTATGATGCTATTTTATGTATTTTATTACAATCTGTCTGGAGTTCAGTTGTGATACCTGGTGATCCTCAGGCTCCACCTGGAGGTTGGCTGCCCTAGGCGTAGTGGTCAGTGCTTCAGAGCAGGGTCTGCTAGATCCAGGTTCTTGCTGTAGAGGCTGAGTGGGTGATTTTGGACTGGTCACAGACTTTGAGAAAGACTACTTTTCCTCCTGGGGACCAGTGTTCCCTCTAAGCTGAGTTAGGGTGAGCTAGCTCATAGATTTTTAGCCCCCGGCTCACATATTTTTGCCTTAGCTCAGGAAGGAGGGCTCCGGAGCAAACTGATTTATGCAGTAGCCAAATCGCTCGCTCCCAACTTGAATGCCGGTAAGCTCACAAAGTAGAATTTTTGCTTACAAGATTCCACAGCTTAGAGGGAACATTGCTGGGGACCCATTGTTGCCAATCTCCAAGTGAGGGCTGGAGATCACTCAGAATTAAAACTGCTCTCCAGATGGCAGAGATCAGTTCCACTAGAGAAAATGGTGGACTCTGTGGCCGTCAGGGCTTCAGAGCACGGGAAATGGTGGACTCTGGCTGACAGGGCTTCAGAGCACGGGAGAGGCTGCAGGTGTGTGTGTGGGGGGGAATGCAAAGCTGAAATCAGAGGGGCAGATATTGGCAGGTTGATGCTTGGCTGGGAAGGAGATAGGGTTGCCAACTCCAAGTTGGGAAATTCATGGAGATTTGGGGGGTGGAGCCTGGAGAAGGTGAAGTTTGAGGAGGGGTGGGACCTCAGAGAGGTACAATGCCATGGACTCCACCCTCCAAACCAGACATTTCCTCCTGAGTAACAATTGTTGCCAATCTCAAGGTGAGGGCTGTAGATCACTGAAAATTACAACTGCTCTTCAAGTAGCAGAGATCAGTTCCTCTGGCGAAAATGGTGGACTCTGTGTCATTATACCCTGGTGAGGTCGCTATGGCACATTGACGCTGAGTGCCCAAGGCCTTGGCACTCTCCAAGAGACTCTTTCTAGAGCTCGTGGTATTTATTTCCACAACGGGCCTTATTTCTAGTATAATATAAATCTATTTACTTGTAAAATCTTCTATTCCTGTATTTAAATTGGAGTTCTTAATCTGTATATTTTAATATCTGAATAATGTTTGTTTTTTAACTGGATCTGGTCATGGACCGTAATATAATAAATTACACATCAGTAAATCCACCTGTAAGTCCCTTGAGAGTCCCTTGGACTGCAAAAAGATCAAATCAGTCAATCCTAAAAGAAATCAACCCTGACTGTTCCCTGGAAGGCCAGATAATGAAACTGAAGCTCAACTACTTTGGCCACCAAATGAGAAGGGAGCACTCCCTGGAGAAGACCCTGATGCTGGGAAAGATTGAAGGTCAAAGAAGATGGGGACGGCAAAGGATGAGATGGTTAGACAGTGTCATCGATGCAACGAACATGAAATTGAGCCAACTTCAGAGGACGGCGGAAGACAGGAGGGCCTGGCGGGAGATGATCCATGGGGTCGCGAAGAGTCGGACTCGACTGTGCGACTGAACAACAACAAATCCACCTGTGCAAATTCCTCCTCCTCAAATGGTCACCGGTCTCTGCTCTTAGGCAGAAGAAACTCAAAAGGATGTCAGTCCCATTGGCAGTACACTTTTATGCAGGGCACCACCCCCCCTCCTTCAATTTGCCCATTCGGTCACATGTGGGACAATCTCTTTGTGATCTCCTTTGTTGTTTTTAAAATAAGAATTGGGCAGAATGATCAAACAAATCCCCCCCTCTCTATCTATCATCTATCTATCTATCTATCTATCTATCTATCTATCTATCTATCTATCATCTATCTATCATCTATCTATCTATCTATATTTTCGGCAGCTTCATATTCAACATCGTTGTTTGGTTTTTAATCGTTTCCGAGGGCAGTCGTGTCTGTCTACTTTAGAGCATTGAGATCTGAGTCAAGCAGCCCTTTAGAGACCAGCAAGACTTTCAGGGTCTTATGCTATATAAAATGATAAGTCAAAATTATATTTATATTTCAGTAATCAGAATCCAATTTATGTACATAAGAACATAAGAACATAAGAGACGCCAATGTTGGATCAGGCCAAAGGCCCATCCAGTCCAACACTCTGTGTCACACAGTGGCCAGAAATACCAGTGCCATCAGGAGGTCCAGCAGTGGGGCCAGGACATTAGAAGCCCTCCCACTGTTGACCCCCCCCCAAGCACCAAGAAGACAGAGCATCACTTGCCCCAGAGCCCCTAGCTATACCTTGTGGCTAATAGCCACTGATGGACCTCTGCTCCATATGCTTATCTAATTCCCTTTTGAAGCCGTCCATGCTTGTAGCACCCACCACTTCCTGTGGCAGTGAATTCCATGTGTTAATCACTCTTTGGGTGAAGAAGTACTTCCTTTTATCCGTTCTAACCCGACCGCTCTGCAGTTTCATGGAGTGCCCACGAGTTCTTGTATTGTGAGAAAGGGAGAAAAGTACCTCTTTCTTTACCTGCTCTTTCCCATGCATAATCTTATAAACCTCGATCATGTCACCCCTCAGTCGTCTTTTCTCCAAGCTAAAGAGCCCTAAGCGCTTTAACCTTTCCTCATAGGGAAAGTGTTCCAACCCTTTTATCATTCGAGTTGCCCTTTTCTGCACTTTTTCCAAAGCTATAATATCCTTTTTAAGGTGTGGTGCCCAGAACTGCACACAGTATTCCAAATGAGGTCTCACCATTGATTTATACAGGGGCATTATTATATTGGCTGATCTGTTTTCAATACCCTTCCTAATAATCCCCAGCATAGCATTGGCCTTCTTTATTGCAGTCACACACTGTCTCGACACTTTCAGTGAGTTATCCACTACAACTCCAAGATCTCTCTCTTGCTCAGTCTCTGCCAGTTCAGACCCCATCAATGTGTATTTATATTTAGGATTTTTGGCTCCAATGTGCATCACCTTGCACTTGGCCACATTGAACCCCATTTGCCATGTTGACGCCCACTCGCCCATCCTTGACAGATCCCCTTGGAGTGCCTCACAATCCTCACTGGTTTTCACCACCCTGAACAACTTTGTATCATCCGCAAATTTAGCCACTTCACTGCTTACTCCCATCTCCAAATCATTAATGAACAAGTTAAAAAGCAGTGGACCAAGTACTGATCCCTGCGGTACCCCACTGCTTACCACCCTCCACTGAGAAAATTGCCCACCTACACTCACTCTCTGTTTTCTATGAACTAGCCAGTTTTTGATCCATAAAAGGACTTGTCCTTCTATCCCATGATTTTTGAGCTTACTTAGGAGCCTTTGATGAGGAACTTTATCAAAAGCTTTCTGGAAGTCAAGGTAAATAATATCTATTGGATCCCCCTTGTCCACATGTTTGTTCACCCCCTCAAAGAACACTAACAGGTTAGTGAGACAAGATCTTCCCTTACAGAAACCGTGCTGAGTCTGCCTCAATAGGTTTTGTTCATCTATGTGCCTACTAATTCTTTCCTTAATAATGGTTTCCACCAATTTACCCGGTATCGACGTCAGACTGACTGGCCTGTAATTTCCCGGATCTCCTCTGGAACCCTTTTTAAAGATGGGAGTGACATTAGCTACCTTCCAATCCTCAGGAATGGAGGCAGATTTTAAGGAAAGATTACATATCTTTGTCAGGAGATCTACAAGTTCACATTTGAGTTCTTTCAGAACTCTCGGATGTATGCCATCTGGGCCTGGTGATTTTTCAGTTTTTAAGTTGTCTATCAGTTTTAGGACCTCCTCTCTCATCACCTCAATCTGACTCAGGTCTTCCAACACCCCTCCTGAAATCAGTGGTTCTGGAGTGGGCAAGCACTTCTCATCTTCCACAGTGAAGACGGAGGCAAAAAATGCATTTAGCTTCTCAGCCATTTCCCTATCATCCTTCAATACTCCTTTTACCCCTTGGTCGTCCAAGGGCCCCACTGCCTCCCTGGCTGGTTTCCTGTTTCTAATGTATTTGAAGAAAGTTTTATTGTTGGTTTTTACGTTTTTTGCTATATGCTCCTCATATTCCCTTTTTGCCTGCCTGACCTCAGACTTGCATTTTATTTGCCATAGCCTGTGTTCCGTTTTATCAGCCTCACTGTGACTAGCTTTCCACTGCTTAAAGGAATTCTTTTTACTTTTTACAGCCTCCATTACTCTGTTTGTTAACCATGCAGGCTTTTTCCTATACCTGTTTGTGCCTTTCCTAACCTGCGGAATATATATTTTTTGAGCTTCTAGGATCGTAGTTTTAAATAGATCCCAAGCTTCCCCAATTGTTTTGACCCTTTCTACTTTTCCTTTCAGTTTCCTCCCCACGTGTCCCCTCATATCAGAGAAATTACCCCTTTTAAAGTTAAAAATGGTTGTGTGAGTCTTTTTGGCCAATTCTCTATTTGTACAAATGATGAACTCAACAACATTATGATCACTGTTTCCAAGCGGTGCAATCACTTTTACATCTCTCACCAGGTCTTGAGTGTTACTTAGGACCAAATCAAGGATCGCCTCTCCCCTGGTAGGTTCCGTGACCATCTGCTCCATAGCACAGTCATTTAGAGTGTCTAGAAACTCAATCTCTTTTTCCCGACTAGAACACATATTGACCCAATCAATGTGTGGGTAGTTAAAATCACCTATTATTACACAGTGTTTTTGTCTAGTTGCTATCTTTAAGGCATTCATCATTTTATAATCCTCCTCTATCTTTTGATCTGGTGGGCGATAACAAACTCCCAGTGTTAAGTTTCCTTTTGGCCCCCCTATTTCAACCCATAGAACTTCCAGAAGCGAATCCAATTCACTTAGCCTCTCAATCTTTCTAGACTTTATACCCTCTCTGACATACAGAGCTACCCCACCTCCAACCCTTCCCCCCCTATCCTTCCGATATAATATATAACCGGGAATCACTGTGTCCCACTGATTTTCCTCATCCCACCAAGTTTCAGAAATACCCACAATGTCTATTTTTCCCTCCGACACCAAGCACTCCAACTCCCCGATTTTACCTCGGACACTTCTAGCATTTGTATAGAAACAGCTGTAATTTCCCTTACAAGTTAAGCCTGCATCCTTCCTCTTGCTATCTCGAGTCGTTGTCCGGCAGTCCATGTCACCAGCCATGGCCTCTGTGGACAATTTCAATCCACCTCCCTGTAGAAAAGCAACCGGTACCCCCTCACCTCTCTCAGATGAGCCAACCCAAACCAGAGACTTTTCATCTCCTGTCGGCTTTCCCCCAATATTCAGTTTAAAAGCTGCTCTGCCACCTTTTTGATTGTAAAGTTTCTGTACAACTCTGTATGAAACTCGTGTCTTATATTGAGTCCAATGACTCTGCTCCAGGGTCCAAGCAGGAGTCCTTCCAAACTCTTAAGGTTGCCAGCCTCCAGGTGGGGCCTGGGGATCTCCTGCTTTCACAGTTGATCTCCAGCTGACAGAGATCAGCTCCCCTGGAGAAAATGGCTGCTTTGAAGGGTGGACTCTATGGCATTGGACCATGCTGAGGCCCCTCCCCTCCCCACCCCCCACCCTCTCTTGGATCCTCCCCCAAAGTCTCCAGGTATTTTCCAACCCAGATCTGGCAACCCTACAAACTCTGCTCCTTCAGACCCTTCAGTTGTCAGGGATCGAACGGGGGGGGGGGGCCTTTGCAGCCAATACGTGCACTGTACCTTTATCTAGAACAGGCCCAAAAATGGCCAGGCTGTCTTCGATGGTGGTGCAATTCCAGCGCCGCCCCCGGAACTGGTGTTGGCACTCCTGGATGCCCAGCTTCACCCCCTCGGCCACGCTGGGCATGATCTCAATGTAGTTCCGGCAGAAGCGAAGTTGCTTGGGCACCAGGCCGGGGATGGAACCGCACAGGATGGGCTGTGACCCCAGCGAGGTGTACTGTTGGCCGAGCGCAAGGGACCTGCAAGGAGAGAGCAGAGATGTTGCACAGATGCAGGAGCCCGGGAGTTGCAACCCACATGCCTGGCTGTTGTTTGCACACAGTCACAGCAAAACACCTCCTCCAGTTAGCAGGTACCCTAAAGGCAAACCAGAAGAAACTCCATCAAAAGAAGAACTAATTTAAGAACTAATGGAAACAGCGGAAACGGACAAATTAACGTTACAATTACAAGAGAAAAAACGAAGACATCGTTGAGAAAAACTGGTCAAGGTTTTATAAACGGATTGAGGAATAGCTCAGAAGGTGTACAACATAACTTTTTATGCTATAAGCTAAACTAGTTAAACTAGTTTGGCTGCATGAAAGAATGATTCTACCTATGTAAAATTTAAGTAGTTATGAGTATATGCTCCATTTTTGTGGGTTTTTTGGTTGTGTGTTGTTTTCTTTTTGTATGTTTTCTTTTTCTTTTTGTAAAGTTTATCTATTTTCCGTTACAAAAAAGATGTAAATTCTCTTTATACATAACATTTTTTGGAGTGTACATTATGTATGTTTTCTGTTGTATGTGTGTCTTTCTATGCTGAAAATTAATAAATTAATAAAACTTCTTTTTTTAAAAAAAACACCAGATGTCCTAAAGGCATCTTCAGGCTTTCCACGCAGAGCTTATGCTCCGGTTTGGCTTCTTTAAGGCATTTTCCTTCTTCTTCTTATGCACACAGTATCATTTGCTGCCTGTTGCTCTCCTGTTCCCCCCCCTCCAAAGTTTTCTTCGGGTTTTTTTCCAGACCACCAAAAAAGTGGTCTGAGAAAGAGAACACAGGAAACACTCAAATGAGAAACCTGGAGAGCAGCAAAACCGCATGTCAGGGGAAACCGATGTAGTTTCGGAGCCAAGCTGGAGCTAGAGATGTGAAGGCCTGGAAAAAAAAATGGAAAAATTCGGGGGGGGACCATGGGTTTTTTCCCGTTTTTTCCCCTGAAGCCTTTTTTGTTGTTTTTTTCGGAAAAATTGAAAAAAGAATAGAAAACAAAATGGATGGAACGTTTTATTTTAACATGATGAATAAAATATTTTAAGACAAGGTGTTCAAATATTTTCCAAATCATTTCTAAAAAATATGTATGGTGTCAGATTGATCTAATTTCTGTGCACTGAGGACAAGCAAGTCCTAGGTTACCAACTGAACTCTCCAATGCAAGAAGAAGATGCATCTCTTCCTTTAGGAGGTGCTGTTGTCACAAGAAAAGAAAAAGGCTTCAGTTTTGTTTTTGCCTGTGGGTGGGTATTCTGTTTGTAATAACTGTTTGGATGCACTATATTTTTAATATGCTAGTTGTGATAATTTCATGCCAAGTAAAAATGTCCATAGTCATATTTTATGTTCCTAAAGTCACAGAATGACTTTCAATCTGGAAAAAGAAAAAAGAAGTGCTAATGTAGCGTTTTTTTTCAATTTTTCCAAAAATTACCGTTTCCCCCGGAAAAAAAATGGAAAAAAACCAGGTTTTTTCCCAAGCTTCAAAATTTCCAGAAATTTTACATTTCTAGCTGGAGCACAAGCCCGGTGTAGAAAAGCCCTTCACGTAACAAGGAATGTGGAGTTTGTGACCACAGGATGTGAGGATGACCTGTAGCTCAGAACTATTCCCCACACACCCCCTACACACACACCCCACACACAAAGAATTTGACTAAGTCAAGGCAGATGGGGTATTACAGAGAAGGAGAGCGAAATGGAGTCTCTGCCTCCAGAGCTCTTGTATGAAGGCAATAGCTGTAATGTATTCAAAGCTGCCTTGAATGCAATGTTGTGAAACATCTAACTAAACTGTAATGTTGAGCTTCGTCCTGGGCTAGGATCCAAATCCATCCAATAGAATTGTGAGCCCAGGAAGTAACAAGCCAATCACTTCATGCAAGCTCCCTGAGCGGGAACGAATGTGATTGGACCTTATCTTGGCAACCTCATAGGTTGATATTTGTACAGTGGGTGTGGCTACATTAACCGGGAATGTTTAAAAGCAGGACAGCTGCAATGTAAAGGCTGTTCTGGCTATCAGTTGTTGATCCGTGTTGGAGTTGTGTTCGAGTCGAAGAATAAAGTTGTGTTCTTGCTGAATCACTCTCCGACTCCTTTGTTAAGCGAGCGACTTAACAATAGCCCTCTCCTGTCAACTAGTACTCAGAGGTGGACTGATTCTGAACATATTGATTCCTACTACATATTTTTTGCTTTCATCTAACAAGTCATAAAAGAGCCCTGCTGGATCAGACCAGTGGTCCATCTAGTCCAGCACCCTGTCTCACACAGCTGGCCAGCCAGTTCCCTCTGAAGGTCCAGCAACAGGGCAGAGAGGCCGAGGCCTTAATCAGATCATAAGAAAAGCCCTGCTGGCTCAGACCAGTGGTCCATCTGGTCCAGCATCCTACCTCACACAGTAGCCAACTAGTTCCTCTTGAGGGCCAACAACAGGGCACAGAGGCTGAGATCTTCCCCTCATAAGAACACCAGAAGAGCCCTGCTGGAACAGACCAGTGAAGGTCCATCTAGTCCAGCATCCTGTCACACACAGCCAGCCAGCCAGTTCCCTCTGAAGGGCCAGCAACAGGGCAGAGAGGCCGAGGCCTTCCCCTGATGTTGCCTCCTGGTTCTGTGATTCAGAGGATTCGTGCCGCTGAATGTGGAGGTTCCCCTCAGCCACCATGGCTAGCAGCCACTGGTAGACCTCTCCTCCATGAATATGTCTAATCCCCTTTGAAAGCTGTCTATTCCTGTGGCCATTGCTACCTCCTCTGGCAGTGAATTCCACATTTTAGTCCCTCTCTGTGTCAAGTCGCATTTCCTTTTGTCTGCCCTGAACCTACTGCCCATCAGCCCTCGAGTTCTAGTCTTTTGGGAGAGTGGGGGGAAATGTCATGTTGATACTTCTGCTGTGCTTCACCTCTGGTTGGTTTCCAGATCTCTCTGAGTCAAATCCGATGGCACTGTCCTTCGGATGTCCCACTCTGCTGATTGTACAGACATATTCTATGTAATCTGCCTTGAGTCATAAGAACATAAGAGACGCCAATGTTGGATCAGGCCAAAGGCCCATCCAGTCCAACACTCTGTGTCACACAGTGGCCAGAAATACCAGTGCCATCAGGAGGTCCAGCAGTGGGGCCAGGACATTAGAAGCCCTCCCACTGTTGACCCCCCCCAAGCACCAAGAAGACAGAGCATCACTTGCCCCAGAGCCCCTAGCTATACCTTGTGGCTAATAGCCACTGATGGACCTCTGCTCCATATGCTTATCTAATTCCCTTTTGAAGCCGTCCATGCTTGTAGCACCCACCACTTCCTGTGGCAGTGAGTCCCAGTGAGAAAGTAAATTAAATTAAAATGCCAAAACTGACAGTGGGGAAAGATGGCCACGGGGCAGATGAAGACCGAATCTGTGACCCAATGCCATCTCCTGGAACGTACTGCTTTTAAACTCTTGCAGTATAAACCTTTGGCCCTGGTAGATAGACGCTCCGTGAGCAGAGATCCAGATGGGTAGCTGCATTGGTTGGTCTGCAGCAGTAGAAAAGAGCGAGAGTCCGGGAACACCTTGTGAAGAAATGCCATCTTGTGTGCGGGTTCAACTTTCTCTGGGCTGGATGGGAGGAGGCTATCAAACTTTAGGTAGGCCTTGGCCTAGCCTCCTCCTCATCCCCCCCCCCATCCCCAACCAGTAATCTGAGGGCAAGAAATCCATCAAGGTTACGAGGACGGGTCATTTAGTAGAAAAAGAGGTGCAGGAGCTAATTAGCATAACTTATTTGCATATGCCACACCCCCTGACATCACCGGAAGTGTGTCCGAAGGCAACACACACTGCTCAGAAGGCAACACACACTGTTTTGGCTTGCTAGCTATTGGTGGGGGGGACGCGCAGATGTGCCCTAGCAGAGGAGGGAGAGCTTGTACCTGAATAAACCTTAGCCTCAAAGGTGCCACTGAACTCTTTTGGATTGCTAGCTGGGGGGACGGGGGACATGCAGATCTGTGCAGGAAGGAAGGAGGGAGGGAGGGGAAAAAGAGAAGGAAAGAAGGAGAGAAAGAGAAGAAGAAGAGAAGAGATTGGATTTATACCCCGCCCTTCACTTGGAGTCTCAGAGTGGCTTACAAACTCCTTTCCCTTCCCCTCCCCACAACAAACACCCTGTGAGGTGGGTGGGGCTGAGAGAACTCTGACACAAACTGATCTTTTTCAAGGACAGCTGTGCCAGAGCTTGTGACTGACCCAAGGTCACATCAGCAGGTGCAGGTGGACGAGTGGGGAATCAAACCCGGTTCTTCCAGATTAGAGTCCGCACACTTAACCACTACACCAAACTGGAGGGAAAGAAAGAGAAGGAAAGAAGGAGGGAAAGAAGGGAAGAAAGAGAAGGAAAGAGGGAGGGAAAGAAAGAGAGAAGGGAAGAAGGAGGTTGTTAAAACCAAGAAAGAAAGAAAGAAAGAAAGAAAGGCTTCTTGCTCCTCGTGGCCTGGGGCTGCTGGGAGCAGGGGGTGGGGCTTGTTGCATGTGCCCACCCCCTGGGCTCCGCTCCTGTGCGCTCCTGCAGGAAATGACCCCTGTATGAGGAGGTCTGCCCCAGAATGCTGCAGGGGGGAGAGCCAGTTCCTGGACGAGAACTGTTATTTTATGGAGTTTGGGGGCAGGAAGCTGGTCGGCCAGTGGGTCGGTGGACGAGAGCTTGCAAGAGACAGAGGCCAGGTCGTCTTTCCTTGGAGTCCTGCATGGTTCCTTGCATGTCATGCTGAACTGATATTCAGCACCATAAGAAGCTGCTCTAATGGGAGAAGATATTTGTTTCTAGGGAATGGAAAGTGGTGAGTGTCTGCTTACTGGCTGGTCACTTATTCTGCACCAGGAGCTATCCAAGAGAAGGTGCTGAACCTGCATTCTCAGAGCCGAGCAGCCCACCTCGATTGACCCAGCTTGGCATATAATCTGATTTGTCCAGACCTTCTCTGTGTATGAATTTCATGCACAGGCTATAGTAACTAACACTGGAGTTCCCTAGCTCTCACAGTCCTAAGTCAAACAAGACATGGAAGAACAAAAGAAAGAAAGCAGACAAGGAAAAGGCATTTAAATATAACACTTTGCAGCAGAGAGAGCTTTTTTTTTTTTTACAATTAACAGTTGGGCTATAGAGATCAGGGGGAGCCTTAACTTGACTGATGTTCAGTAGTATAGAATTCCTCCCCCTCTGTTGACTACTGGTTAAAATCCATTAAAAAGCAAGCAATTGGATTCAAAAGTGTTGGCAGTTCCAAAATCCTCCACTCGCTTTTACTTAAATACAATGAAAACCTCATGAGGAACCATTTGAAAATCCATTGAATGCAAACACAGTCTCCCATTTCAGCCCCCGTCCATTCTTCAGATTTTTCACCTTCACTGCTTAAAGGCAAACTATACATCTGTCAAATATCGTCTTCTGTTTTTTCCCCAAGAAACAGAATGTAGAATCCTATCAGTAGTAGCAGTTGCTTGCAAGAACAATATGAGCTGTGTAGCATAGTGGGCGGAATCGTGTTTTTGCGGCAGACCAACCAGGACACCCATTCAGCCACAAAACTCCCAGTGTGGCTAGCTCAGGAAGGGATGGCTTCAGAGCAAAGTATTTTATGCACTAGCCAAATCGCTGGGTCACAACGCTAATGCCAGCAGCTCACAAAGTAGAACTTTTGCTCACAGGACTCCGCAGCTTAGAGGGAGCGTTGGTGATGGCTAACTCAACAAGGTTGCCAACCTGAAGGTGGCAGCTAAAGATCTCCAGGGACTAGAACTGATCTTCAGGCAACAGAGATCAGTTCACCTGGAGAAAACAGCTGTTTTGGGTAATGGACTCTGTGGAATTATACCCCACTGGAGTCCCTCCTCTCCCCAAACCCCGCCCTCCTCAGGCTCCACACCCAAAATCTCCAGGTATTTCCCAACCCAGAGCTGGTAACCCCATAAATCAGTCTCTTAATCTATTTCACAGGCTTTTTAAAATAACAACAACAACAACAACAACAATAATAACAACAACAACAACAATAACAATAACAATAATAATAACAATAATAACAATAACAATAACAATAAT
>NW_015161428.1:478347-485610 GCF_001447785.1 Gekko japonicus
TCCCAAGAAATGACCAGAGAGCACCTTAGAGGGGAAGGAATTGAGTCTCGCCAAGGTGAACGCTCTGCGTTGTCTTGGGATCTTTAAAGTGTAGCCATATGACGGAATAGCCTCAGGGGGGGCAAGACCCAAGGATAGACCAGAGCAAGTACGTCGAGCTCTTTGGAGGGTACTGCTGAAGTCAAGATCCTTTAGTTTTGATTTAATTTCTCTGAGCGACTCGTTTAACAATGAAGCTGTTATATCAATCCCCAAGGTTGTTAATTTCTCACAGGCTTTTAGGGATGATAAGTGAGACATGGTGGCATGTTATAGCTGGATCTCATCCGATCTCAGAAGCTAAGCAGAAGCAAGGAAGACTCTTCAGAAGAAGGCAATGGCAAACCACCTCTGCTTTTCACTTGCCTTGAAAACCCCTTGCTGGGATCACCATAAGACTTGGATGGGAGACCTCCAAGGAAGGCTCTGCAGAGGAAGGCAGTGGCCAACCACCTCTGCTTCTCCCTTGCCTTGAAAACCCCTTGCTGGGATCACCATAAGACTTGGATGGGAGACCTCCAAGGAAGGCTCTGCAGAGGAAGGCAATGGAAAACCACTTCTGCTTCTCCCTTGCCTTGAAAGCCCCTTGCTGCGATCACCATAAGACTTGGATGGGAGACCTCCAAGGAAGCCTCTACAGAGGAAGGCAATGGCCAACCACCACTGCTTCTCCCTTGCCTTGAAAGCCCCTTGCTGGGATCACCATAAGTCTTGGATGGGAGACCTCCAAGGAAGACTGCAGAGGAAGGCAATGGAAAACCACCACTGCTTCTCCCTTGCCTTGAAAGCCCCTTGCTGGGATCACCATAAGTCTTGGATGGGAGACCACCAAGGAAGACTGCAGAGGAAGGCAATGGAAAACCACCTCTGCTTCTCCCTTGCCTTGAAAGCCCTTTGCTGGGGTTGCCACAGGTCAGTTGCAACTTGACAGTATATACATATGTATGTAAGACACCATAAAAGTCAACACCAGCCTGAGCATGGAATGACTCAAAGAAACGGTACAAGATTGGAAAACGTGGAGAGAGAGCGCTGGCCCATAGAGTTGCCAAGAGTCGGACACAACTGAATGGCTAACAACAACATGTAAGAACGGTAAAAATTATTTGCATATGCCCTGCCTTGAAACTCAGAGAACTTCCCAATTGCAAAACAGCAAAACAGAGCAAAGAGTTAAAAGTGAGGATGAATGGGATGCTCTTCAACTGGTGCCTACTGTCCAACAGAAGAGATGCCTAGTAAGTGTCTTTGGGGAGAGGGTACCATCGCCTGTCTGAAAGTGGATGTACTCAGAGAAGGGCCTCTTTAGAGGGTCCTAACTGACAGGGCAGTTTGACCTGGAGAAGGTGGTTCAGAAACCTTGCCCCTACGCTGTGGCTTGCTTTCACGATCAAAACCAGCACTTTGAATTGTGCCTGGAAACAGACTAGAAGCCAGAGAAGAGCTTTCAGTGCCAGGGCCGGCTGTTCTGCTAAGGAAATCTATTTTTATAACGATTTTCAGTTCCAGTTCAGTTTGATTTATTGCATATGGCCAATGGCCGTTACAAGTACAGTACATTACAAAATAGTTATACAATGCAGAATAGGATCTGCATTAAAACACAGAGAGTAAAAGTATATATGTCTGACATAAAACTGGTTAAAATAATACAAGATAAAAATTAGAACATAGAGAATAAAAACAGAGTTTGGGGTAAAATTACTCAAAGGGACCTAGGAGCCACGCAGGCCCAGCAGGGCTTCCTGAAATCTTGCAAGGAGGGGCAGAGGTACTGAGAAGCAGCTGGGGTGGTAGCCTTTGCTGGCATCCCACGTCGAGCCACTCCCACGTATCAACTCTCAGCAAACAACGCCAAGCGTCAGCAGCACAAAAAGAAATCACCAAACATTAAGGAGCACAACAAACCCTCTGAGAGCAAACAGATGTGATGTCCCTAACGAAAAGCCCCCTGAACATCTGCAACATCTTCCAAAAACTAGGAGTGAGAGTGCTCTCCTGGCCAACACCGGTGAGTGTCACGGGCTGGGGTGCCAGTCAAAAGGAGTCCAGAACAAGCCAAGGTTAGGAGCCAAGAAGGCAGCGCAAAGTCCAAAAAGCCAAGCCAGGGTCAGGAGGCAGGAACACAGAGCCAAGTCCTAAGCCAAGGGGTCTGAAAGTCTAGGTGCAAGAGCCAAGCTGGAGTGGATGCGAGCAGCACGACGCTGACTTGTTGCTTCCACGAAGAGCACTGCCCAGAGTGTGGAGTTAAATGCTGCTACCAATTAGCCAGCTGCATGATCGGCCAGGCTCCTGTTAGAACTCTGGGCTGGCTGAGCGCCTCCCTTGTAGCCTGGCCTATCTTTGCCTGGTTGCTACGTTTTGCCGCAGTCGCTCCCTTAAATGAGTCACAAGTGGGGGTGAGTCAAGAGGACTTTCAGCTTGCAGTTCTTCCTTCTTCTCTGGGCCAGGTGTGAAGACTGCTGTTAGCTATCCTCCTCTGCTACGTCAGAGGGGCCAGCTGTGGTTTCTGCAGGCTCGGTCAGCTCATCCTCATCCGTGCCCGTGACAGTAAGCCCTCCATGCAGCCGGTCCAGAGAAGAGCCCTATCAGCCCTCCCCCAGCCCTAGACTGACTCTGGTCCCTTATTTTGCCCATACCCAGTTCTGAGCAGACGAAGCTGTCTTCCACTGACTCAGACCATCGGTCCATCAAGGTCAGATTTGTCAAGTGGCTGAAGTGGCAGTGGCTCTCCAGAGTCTTTGAGACAGAAATCTTCACAGGGCTATTTTGGGGCGGGAACGCACAGGAACGGAGTTCCGGCTGGCTTCAGGGTTGGCCACACCCACTACAGCTAAAACGTCTGTGCTCGTGGCTACAGAGGGAAGGCCTGGAGAGCGACACACACACCCCAGCGACTCCGAGGCGGGTGGGCCGGGGGGAGCCCTGGAAGGATAGGGGAGGCATTTCAATGCTTCCCCATGCCTTCCTCAGCCTGTTCAAGGGCCGGCTTTCCCGGGCTCCCTGCAGCCGTGGGGCGTCCGGGCAAGCCAAAGCAAGGCAGTTTAAACTGCCTTCCCTTCCCTTCAAGGGGGAGTTTGCCTGGGTGTCCCGTGGCTGCGGGGAGCCCGGGTAAGCCAAGGGAAGGTGTGGGGGTGTGGCCTAATACGCTAGAGTTTCCACGGTTGGGTGTGGCCTATTATGCTAATGAGTTCCTGCTGGGCTTTTTCTACCAAAAAAGCCCTGAATCTTCACATCAGCTACTGTCCAGTCCTTTGAACTGGAGTGGCAAAGGTTTGAACTGGGGGACCATCTGCATGCCAAGCAGACACTGCACCACTGAGCCGTGGCTCTTCTGCTCCTGAATCATGTCAAGAATAAGAGTGTTGTGATATCCACACAGAGGTTATTCCTCACCCCAAATCTCTGATTGATCTCTTCTTCTGGGAGACAGAATACAGCCATGAAGAACCCAACTGCATTATTGCCTTGGGGCAGAGCAGAAGGGCCCTGGCTGTGCCTCCTGGTATAGATCTCTCCTCCCCACACCACCCTGCAAATTGCTAGGGCATGATGCCCGTGGTTATAACCAGCTACATCGAACAGTCTCACAGTGTTGTGTTCCAAATTGGCCCCTGTAGCAGCAGGACTGATTCAAGACATTTTAATCCATCAGAGATCTGCCACTCACCTAAACTTAACAGATGTTCACGTTACCAAAACCTCCCAACCTTAATTTGCAACCTTGCCATAGGGACTGCATGTACTCTCGGTCTTCAATGGAGGAAATGTGCAACTTCGATCGAGAACCAAGTGTTGAGTTGAAGCAGGGGAGTTTCCTCGCACCCCCCCCCATGAGGGAAGCATTCCCTTTAAAGCAAACACATGGAAACTAAGAGACCCTTTACATGTGGTCGAAGGCTTTCACGTCTAGAGTTCATTGGTTGTTGTAGATTTTCAGGGCTGTATGGCCATATGGCCGTATGGCTGTATGGCTCTCCAGTGTCTCAGGTGGAGGTCTTCCACATCACCTACCACCTGATCCTCTTAACTGCAGATGCCGGGGATGGAACCGGAGAGGTTCCCTCTAAGCTGTGGAGTCTTGTGAGCAAAAATCCTCCTTTGTGAGCTACTGGCATGAAAGTTGTGAGTGAGCGATTTGGGTACTGCAGAAATTAGTTTGCTCTGGAGCTGAGATAAAAATGTGTGAGCTGGAGACTGAAACACTGTGAGCTGGCTCACAACTAACTCAGCTTAGAGGGAACACTGCCCTGAGACCTTCTGCAGTCCCTCCCCACAGGTTTCCTTTCTGTTGCCTCTTCCCCTCTACTTACTAAAATTAATTTTATTTATTTATTTATTTATTTATCACACTTATATCCCGCCCTCCCTGGTGGGCTCAGGGCAGCTAACAGAGGCCAGGTCATTAGTCTAGCCATAAGTAAAAACATATAAAAACATAATAAAACATCAAAACTAAGACTAAAGTGCTCTATCCAGTTACTAGTGTCCTAGATCCAAGATGGTATCCCCATGACTCGAGCTGGTATTCTCAGCGTACATATCCAGTGGCGACGGCGCTTCTGATGTAATTCCAAGTTCTTCCTGGGGCCCCGTCAATGCATCCATTCAGATGTCGTGCCGGTGGTTGGATAGTAGGGCGGCGGCTCCTACTCAAAGGCCTGGCGGAAGAGCTCCGTCTTGCAGGCTCTGCGGAACTGCTCAAGGTCCCGCAGGGCGCGGATCTCCCCCGGGAGCTCATTCCACCAGGTAGGAGCCGCCACTGGTCCCGGCCAGTTTGACATCCTTGGGGCCCGGTATAACCAATAGATTTTGGGCCCCCGACCGAAGTGCTCTTGGGGGAATATGTGAGGTAAGGCGGTCCCTCAGGGAGGCTGGACCCTGACCATAAAGGGCTTTATAGGTAATAACCAGCACTTTGAAACGGATCCGGTACGCTATCGGCAGCCAGTGCAGCGCTTTCAGCACAGGCTGAATATGGTCCCTCCTAGAGAGACCCGTCAACAGCCTGGCTGCAGCATTCTGCACCAGCTGCAGCTTCCGGAAAGCGGTGCCTGTGGAAATCTGTTGCAGTTTTCAGTTTGCATCTTTCTCTTTTTACAGGCGCACGTTAAGGTAAAACGCACACTGATCAAACCGGGTTAGAATGGAATCATGACATCACGTCAACGACATCGAGATTCCTTTTGCCCTGCGATTGGATCCATGTGCGTGGATCTGCAGGTGCCCTGCCAACCTGTAAGGGGGGGGAACCCCGAAATGCCAACTGGAACCCGTGGCAAACGACACGCGTGAAGTTGTCTGAACGATGTCCAGAAATCAAAGAGCAAAGAAAGCTGAATTGCTAATGTAGCCATACCAATATGGAAAGATGGCTGGTGATTTGGAATCCCAAGATTCTGGGGAACAAATTTAGAATAGAAACATCCTATCTGCAACCCTTCTTAGAACGCCGACCTGCAATCCTCTGTTTGACTGTGGAATGCTTTTCTTTCAAGGCAGGTAAAACAGGGGGAGGGCGGAGAGCTGTTCGACATCTTGTCCCTGGTGAACTGTCTAAAACTTTTCTCCTTGTGATCCTTCCTTTCATCGTCTCCCCCCCCCCCCCCCCCGCCAAGAGTGCTCCTTATCTAAAGGGCAACCGTGATGCGATCGGGATCCTTAACCCCACTGGGCCGTTTCCTTGGCTACCTCATTGGGAGAGGCTTATAATTTCTTGTGGGGGGGGGGGAGAGGCAGGCTTCTGCCGCAGGACCCACAATGGAGTCAGTTCACCGTGTAATCCACAGAGGAGAATCCGGCTCCAGCGTGCCCTGGAAGGGAAACCGGGAGAGGGCAACGAACCGGGGGTGACCCCAAGGGCACAGACAGAGGCTGTTCTAAGACTCTGAACACCCCATTGAATCTCATGGGGGATTCTTCGTCCAGGTCCCGAAGACTGGATTGGGCCTCGCTCACCCCATCACACTGAAAGTAAGCCCAGGAAATCGACTATGTTGTCGTTTGAAGCCTTGGACTCAGGTGAGGCTTTTTGCCCAGCAAGCAATGCTCCCTCTAAGCAGTGGAGTCTTGTGAGTGAAAATACTACTTTGTGAGCTACTGGCATTAAAGTGGTGAGTGAGCGATTTGGCAGAAATTAGTTTGCAGTCCCTTGGACTGCAAGAAGATCAAATCAGTCAATCCTAAAAGAAATCCACCCTGACTGTTCCCTGGAAGGCCAAATAATGAAACTGAAGCTCAAATACTTTGGCCACCCAATGAGAAGGGAGCACTCACTGGAGAAGACCCTGATGCTGGGAAAGATTGAAGGTCAAAGAAGACGGGGACGGCAAAGAATGAGATGGTTAGACAGTGTCATAGATGCAACGAACATGAAGTTGAGCCAACTTCAGAGGACGGCGGAAGATTGGAAGGCCTGGCGTGATCTGGTCCATGGGGTCGCGGAGAGTCGGACTTGACTGTGCGACTGAACGACAACAAAAAGTTTGCTGTGAAGCCCTCCTTCCTGAGCTAAGACAAAAATGTGTGAGCTGGAGGCTAGCAAACTGTGAGCTGGCTCACACTAGCTCAGCTTAGAGGGAACACTGCCGGCAAGACTCCTGAGTGGCCACTGGAGATTTGATTGGCTGTGTAGGTTTTTAAAAGCCTTGCTTCGGCAGCAGAGGCCGGCACAGCGCAAGGGTCGTCACTGCAGCAGCCATTTTGTGGCTGGCTCCGCCCCTTGCAGCAGCCATGTTGTGACTGTGCCGACCACCCTGTGTCAGAATCCCAAAGGTGCCCACAGGCTCAGGAAAGGGGGACCCCCTGGTCCAGTTGCTCCTATCAAGTGGTGGAATTCAGTCCAAGAGATCATCTCTTTGGGCTTCCTGGTTTTCTGTTTGATTTGCTGCCCTGGTTTCAAGGTTGCCCAGGTTCTTCAGGGCTGACTGGTGGCCCAAGGACCATGAACGACGGTTTGGGGCACCACGAATACAGAAGTGGCCCTCCCTTCTATCCTGGTAAGTCCTCCCCCATCAGCAGGGTACAGTGCCACGGAGCCCACCCTCCAGGGGTCGTTTCGTAGAAAAAGAGCTAGGGGCACTCATTAGCAGAACTCATTAGCATATGCCACACCCCCTGACATCACCGGAAGTGTGTCATAAGGCCACACCCCCTGACATCACCGGAAGTGTGTCATAAGGCCACACCCCCTGACATCACCGGAAGTGTGTCATAAGGCCACAC
>NW_015161428.1:485684-487800 GCF_001447785.1 Gekko japonicus
GGGGGGGAGCAACTTACCCTCCCTCTTCTCCTGCCTCCTCCTGGCTGAATGAGGGCCGGAAGCGGGGCGGCCGGAAGCAGGGGGCGGGGCTTCGTCATGTGCCCTGCCCCCTGTACCTCACCCGGGGGAACTGCGATCCCCCGCGATCCCCCCCAAAATGACCTCTGCCACCCTCCAAAGCAGCCATTTCTTCCAGGGGAACTGATCTGAGATGAACAGGAACATCTCCACCACTGAGTGACCTCATCTCACCTCGCCACCCATCTGAACCTGTCGGTCTGCATACAAAGCATGCAGGAGACAAGATGCCCTTGCTCATCTTCTTGACCCATGTGTGTGAGCTGCGGACCTCTCCAAAAGTGCAGCAAAACTCTGTATGGCCTTCTTGCCAACCTCCAGGTGGTGTAAACCAAAGATGAGACACACTGTGCTAACTTAGGTCACAAATTCTCCATTGTTATATAATAAAAATGAAATATAGCTTCACTAAACTTAAAGATACTTATGTACAGGGCTTTTTTGTGAGCATAATAGGCCACACCCAACAACAGAAACTCATTAGCATATTAGGCCACACCCCCTGACAACACAGCTCATTGGCATATTAGGCCGCACCCCCATGTTACCAGAAGTGTGCTCATCCAGCCACACCCACCTTTTGCTTCTTATTCTTTTTACCTTGTTTGTTGTCAAAACCCAGGGCTTTTTTGTAGCACGAACTCCTTTGCATGTTAGGCCACACACCCCTAATGTAGCCAATCCTAATGAGTTTCTGCTGTTGGGTGTGGCCTATTATGCTAATGAGTTCCTGCTGGGCATGGCCAACTTGGGAGCCAGCCGAAACTCCGTTCCTGTGTGTTCCTGCCCAAAAATAGCCCTGCTTATACATTCAATGCATAAGCCTCCTGGGTATATAACAAGCTATTTTGAAAGAATGAATACAATTGAGAAGAACTTGTGTAATTTTTTCATCCGAAGACGCCTCCATGGCTTGCCTTCAGGTGTGGCTGCGAGTTCTTCTGAAATCAAATCTCAGCTGGCTCACGCGCTTCGGAAATTTTCTTTGTCAAAGCCAGTGCGAAGACTACAAACATAATAATATCATATGAATACATTTACCTCTACATTAAAGTAAGTCCCCAGACCCAGCAAATCCAATATTTACACAGATTATATTTCTACTAGCAGTAAAGCCCGTTGTGAAAGCAATACAACGGGATCTAGAAAGAGGCTCTGGGGCAGTGCTCTGGCTTTGGACAAACAGTGTCAATTTGCTGTGGTGACCTCAGCAGGGTATAATGACAGAGTCCACTGTTTTCTCCAGAGGAACTGATCTCTGCTACCTGAAGAGCAGTTGTAATTATGAGTAATCTGTAGCCCTCACCTGGAGACTGGCAACAATTGTTACCCAGGACAAAATGGCTGGTTTGGAGGGTGGAGTCTATGGCATTCTACCTGTCTGAGGTCCCACCCCTCTGCAAACCCCACCCTCTCCAGGCTCCACCCCTCAAATCCCCAGGAATTTGTCAGCATGTAGTTGGCAACCCCATCTCCTTCCCAGCTAGCCACCAACCTACCATTATCTGCCCCTTTGACTTCAGCTGACTTCTGCCCTCCCTTCTGCAGAGCAGTTGTAATACTGAGTGCTCTCCAGCCCTCACCTGGAGATTGGCAACAATGGTTCCCTATGTGAGACTGACTGGTTTGGAGGGTGGAGTCTATGGCAGTGTACCTGTCTGAGGTCCCACCCCTCCTCAAACCTCACCCTCTTCAGGCTCCATCCCTCAAGTCTCCAGGAATTTCCCATCTGGAGTTGGCAACCCTATCAGGACTGGCCCCAATGTGTTTTCTCCCAAAGGCCAAAGTAGGTGACAGGACCAAGCTTAGTTGCCTACCAACAGGCACTGAGGGGAATGTAGGGTTGCCAGCTCTAAGGAGGGAAATACCTGGAGGTTTGGGGGGTGGATTCTGTAGAGGGCCGGGCGACGGAGGCATCGGCCTTCTGTCGCCCGCCTTGCCCCCCCAATCTCGGCCCGGGCACCCGCGGCTCCCACCAGCGGCCGCCCGACTCCAGACTCCCCCGCGGCCACTCCAGCCAGGCGACGGAGGCATCGGC
>NW_015161428.1:488197-503567 GCF_001447785.1 Gekko japonicus
GACATCCGGCCGCAGGGTCCGTTTCCCCCCACTCAACCCCACTCACTCCAGGGCCGGCGACTGGAGGTGCAAGCCTCCGGCTGCCGGGTCCGTTTCCACCCCCCCCACTCCAGGACCGGAGACAGGAGGCAGAAGTCTCCGGTCGCCCACTCCCTTCCCCTCCCCCACCACCCACTCCCAACAGGCACTGAGGGGAATGTAGGGTTGCCAGCTCTAAGGAGGGAAATACCTGGAGGTTTGGGGGGTGGATTCTGTAGAGGGCAGCATTGGGCGGGGGGGGGGCGGAAGGACTCAGCAGGTATAATGTCATAGGGTCTACCCTCCTAAAGCAGTCATTTTCTCTAGGGGAACTGATCTCTGTCATCTGGAGATCAATTGTAGCAGTGGGAGATCTCCAGGTCCCACCTGGAGATTGGCAACCCTAGGGGAAAGTCAGCTGCACAGCAGGGGGTTGAAGAGAATGGTTTGTTGGCTGCTGGGCCAAGATTGGCAACAATAGTTCCCCAGGAGCCCCATCGTAAATGCACCAAACAATTCCTCAAGATTTTCCAAAACACTACTCTGTTTTGGGCTCCTGGGGAACTTTGAAGTAGCACCAAAGCTTTAAGATCTCTCCAGCTGTCACCTGGAGACTGGCAACAGCTTGTCTGGAGTGTGGGCAGCATGGCATTGTATCTGTCTGAGGTCCCCCTCTTCCTCCTCCTCCTCAAATCCCACCCTCAGCAGGCTTCATCCCTAAAATATCCTGGAAGTTTCCAACCTGGAGTTGGCAACCCTATGTACTGGAGTTCGAACCTGGAGTTGGCAACCATCAGCCAACGTTTATCTGCCTGTCTGTCTTTACAACCCCCCCACACACACACACACAGCCTCTGCCTAGGGAGCAGCTGACATCATTCTCCTCTCCCAACTGAAAATTCCAACTGCCTTGGGGGGGGAGTTTGAGGTGTGGAATGGAGTGTAGTCCAATCAGCTTCCATATGTAAATGACCTTGGAACGCTGGCCGGGACTGCACAAAGCAGCCAATGAACCCAGCCAGTGTCTTCTGAGTGGCAGTTTTTTCGGCCTAACACTAAAGGGGCCAATTTTAGAATTCTGGCACCCACTACTCTTTTATAATAAGGGAGAGATGAAGACTAACTCAACTTTCATGCGTGTCTTTCAGGTGTAAAGACTGTACACACTGTTGTATGTGCTCAATTGTTATACTTAAAATTGCTGGGTCTGGAGCAATGTTCCCTCTAAGCTGTGGAGTCTTGTGAGCCAAAATTCTACTTTGTGAGCTACTGGCATTAAAGTTGTGAGCGAGCGATTTGGCTGCTGCATAAATTAATTTGCTCTGGAGCCCCATCCTTCCTGAGCGAAGACAAAAATGTGTGAGCCGGAGGCTAAAAAACTGTGAGCTAGCTCACACTAACTCAGCTTAGAGGGAACACTGGTCTGGAGTTACAACCGCAAAAACTTACATACAGTTTTACGGCAGAGTTGAAGTCCTGGGAATACATTCTATTGAAAGTTATAAAAAGCAACTTAAATCAAACTCAAGATTCACACCTGAAGGTGACAAAGACTGTAACCGTTGTATCCACTTTTTCTCCTGACATCATAAAGTCTTATGATCTTTTTGATGGGCCACCACATGCAGCACAGTATATTTAAAATCCTCTTGCTTATGCTTATTAGTCTGAAAATTGGAAGTTAATGGAGCCTCTGCCACATTGTTATGAATTAATGCAATATGTTCCAGGATACGAGCCTTTACTGGGCGTGTAGCACTTCCAACATATATTTTTTGACAATACATATTATACTATATACAAGAAATGTAGAAACACAATTCGAGAACTGTGTTAATCTGATATCCTTTCCCTTTAATCTTACTACATTACCCTCTAGGCATAGCCCACAAATTTTACATCCTCCATATTAATTATGTTTGTAGTCTTTGCACTGGCTTTGACAAAGAAAATGTCCGAAGTGCGTCAGCCAGCTGAGATTTGATTTCAGAAGAACTCGCAGCCACACCTGAAGACACACCGTGCTAACTTAGGTCACAAATTCTCCATTGTTATATAATAAAAATGAAATATAGCTTCACTAAACTTAAAGATACTTTATTGCGTGGTCAAAGATGGCTGCTTGCTCCCAACCTCAGACAAGAGGTCTGTTCAGCTCAGCATCCCTAAGAAAAAAAATGGCTGTTCCTCTTACAAGGCAGTTTTAACAAATCTGTGTCTCCTTCCCCTTGGCCCCGGTCAGCCCAGGTCAAAGCTTCTTTTCTTGTTGTCTCCAAAGGGTTACTTCCTCAAGCCTCTCTAGAATTTAACACCTCCCAACTCTGTTCCCTGCCTGAAGAAGGAGGGAGAGGAGGGGGATGACTGACCATTCCTTTGTCCAAATCCATTGCCATGTTTATGAAGGTGAGCTGGTGTGCCAGCAAACGGACTTCCTCCTCTGACTAGAGGAAAAAAAACTAGTAAAATGCACAGTGAAGGCTTTTGCTGCTTGCCAGTCTTCCAGGTAGGCTTGCCAAGTCCCCCCGGGGGGCGGGGAAACCCCCGCCCCAGAGGCCCGTTCCCTGTCGTCACCAGGAAGTGATATTATGACGCCGGGCAAGCTGGGGGCGGGGCCAGGGTCATCCGAGGGAAAACTCTATGGTTTTCCCTCGGATGGTCGTGCAAAATGCAAAATTGCAAAATGTGCTCCAAAAATGTTAAAGAATTGATGGAAATGTAAGAATAATGTAGGAACGTTTATGCATATGTGGTGGAACTGTGGTAATATGCAAACATTTTGGAAAATGGTCCAGCAAATGATATGTGAAATAATGCATGTGAATTTAAATTTGGTACCGGAAATATACTTGTTAAATATTATCCCGGATAACTACGATCAAAATGATAAATATTTATTAACATATATATTAACATCATCAAGAATTATGGTACCAAAATACTGGAAAATGGATAAATTACCCTCTAGAATAGAAATAGCAAAAAATTTGCTAGATGTAGCTGAACTAGACAAACTAACAATGCTATTGCGTGGAAAAGAAGAAGGAATATTCCAAAACAAATGGACAAAAATGTATAAATGGTGGGGGAAATTTACTATGTATAAGACCTCCAAAAAGTAATTGTAAAGTTTTAACATGCTTGTGGCTATACAGTATAAAACTTAATAAATAGATTTTTAAAAAGATTAAATTGCAAAAAGGAAAAGGAAAAAAAAAGCATTGTATAAGACCATAAGAGAAGCTATGTTGGATCAGGCCAATGGCCCATCCAGTCCAACATGCTGTGTCAAAACCAGATGCTTTCAGGAGGTCCACCAGTGGGGTAAGAACTCCAGAAGCCCTCCCACTGTTGCCCCCCCCATGCACCAAGAATACAAAACTTCACCACCCTAGACATAGGTATGGAGTTCATGCGTCTTTACATATTATGTATTGCTAAGAGTGCCAACTAGACAGATATAAAGCGTCCCTTTAATAGAGGATTAACATGCAGAAACCCAGTTTGGTGTAGTGGTTAAGTGTGTGGACTCTAATCTGGGCGAACCGGGTTTGATTCCCCACTCCTCCACTTGCACCTGGCTGGATGACCTTGGGCAAACCGTAGTTCTGATAAGAGCTGTCCTTGAAAAAGAGCAGTTTCTGTCAAGAGCTCTCTCAGCCCCACCTACCTCACAGGGTGTCTGTTGTGGGGAGGGGAAGGGGAAGGAGTTTGTAAACTGCTCTGAGACTCCGAGTGAAGGGCCGGGTATAAATCCAATCTCCTCCTCCTCCTCCCCACAACTGAAGTTCGTCATGGCATGAGCTAAAGAATACCATCTGAGAACTGCTACAGATTTATCTATATTAAAGGAACAAGTTTAAAAGTGGACATTTGGCTTGCCAGCCTCCAGGTGGGTACGAGTAAAAGGGAGGGAGGCTATCGAGAAAAGAGCAAAGAAATCACAAACAAATCTGTAGTCAAAGCACGCTAAATAAATGCAACAATAATTATATGGAAAGTCAATAATAATGCCAAACTCATATATTATTGTAGAATCACAAACACAATAAACAGTTATCCCAAAGTGGGTGGTAACAGACTCAAACCCACAGTAAGTCACAGCATATCTCAAAAACAGCAGACTTCCTTCATAAATAGAACAAGCTCACAGAGAATTTTTTTTTTGTTTATATAAATATCACACGTCCTTGAACTAAAGTCCAAATATCTATATACTGTGGTCGTAGTAAATGAGGTCCGTTCCAAGTAGAAACAATGCAGTTCCGGATAATATAATCAGCGTTTCAGATCTATTCCTTCGTCAGGTAACTCAGGTAAGTCTTCATTAACATACAGTGAATACACATTTATAAGCGAGGTCCTGATCAAAATATTCCAATTAGGCACCGCTCCATATCTCTTGCAAGTCGGAATTGCCTCTCCACCTGGGGATCTCCCGCTTTTACATCTGATCTCCCACTGTCCGAGATCAGCTCCCCTGGAGAAAATGGCTGCTTTGAAGGGTGGACTCTGTACCCAAAGTAGACCTTTCAGTCTAGCCCTGATTCTGCTGTGTTTCCAGTGGCCGTAGGAATCGCAAGCATAGCCTTTAGTAACTTCCTTGCATCAAAGCCGAAAAGAACACTTGTGCACACCCCTAACAAAATGAACTGGGAAGACGCATCCATGCGCAGCCACACAATGTCGAGTTCATCTCGAAGCTTTTACTGTTGTGAATTTTTACCTTGCTTGCTTTCATTAGTCTGCAAGTGAGCTCTTGCAAGATGCTCTTGTGAGATTTGGCCGAGTAAGCGGAACCTTTTCCCTCCCTAACTGAGCGCTCGCAACTTGAACTTTGATCTATCAGCAGAATGTTTTCGAAAGTTATCTTGCGGGGGATATGAACTTTTGTAGTAAGCGCTGACTCATACATTCAGCTCTGGGAGTAGTTATTTGGTTTTTCAGAACGTATCCTGCAAAGGCGCTGAAGTCTTGCAGGGGGCTGCCCATTTGCCTTACAGGGCTTGCAGTGCTCATCTGGTATGTCCCATTAATCATGTTACTGAGGAGTTGCTAGGAGTATCGGCAGAGGTTGATTGGGGGGATCGCGGGGGATCGCAGTTCCCCCGGGTGAGGGGTGGGGGGCGGGGCACATGACGAAGCCCCGCCCCCTGCTTCCGGCCGCCCCGCTTCCGGCCTTCATTCAGCCAGGAGGAGGCAGGAGAAGAGGGAGGGTAAGTTGCTTCCTCCCTGCCTCTCCCCACCCCTGCCTGCCTGGGGCCAGGGAGGGCCTTGGTGGGGCTTCCTCGCACTCCCGCCGGCCTTGCAGGTCCACCGCCGGGCCCCTGATGTCAGGGGGTGTGGCATATGCTAATGAGTTATGCTAATGAGTTCCCCTAGCTCTTTTTCTACGAAACGACCATTGGCTTTGCTTTACCTTACAGAGGAGCAGAGTTATTCCAATAAGGTTGTCCACTCTGTGTTGGAAAATACCTAGAGATTTGGGGGGGTGGAGCCTGAGGAGGGTGGGGTTTGGGGAGGGGAGGGACTTCAATGGGGTATCATGGCCATAGAGTCCGCACTCCAAGGCGGCCATTTTCTCCTGGTGAGCTGATCTCTGTTGCCTGGAGACCAGTTGTTATCTCGGGAGATCTCCAGCCACCACCTGGAGGGTGGCAACCCTATATTCCAGGGAGCGCTACTTTCATCTCCTGTAGGTGCATTTAGCTAAATTGACAGCCGGATTATGTCTTAGGTTCCCTAAACGATTTTTAGTGTTCTTGATGAAACTAAGTACAGAGACCCAGGTCGGTGTCGTGGTTAGGAGCGCAGACTCTAATCTGGGAGAACCGGGTTTGATTCCCCACCCCTCCACATGAAGCTGCTGGTGTGACCTTGGGTCAGTCATAAATTCTTTCAGAGCTGTTTTGATAACTACTGAAAGCTAATAGATATTGTAAAATGGATTAAGATGTATAACCAAATTAGGGAAGGGTAAATTACCTATAGATTTGTGTAATAGATTTAAAAGGAGGTTAAGAGGATTTAAGAACTGAGCAGGAGGTTGGAGCACTGTGGGAAGCCAAAAAGGGGGGGGAGGGGAGGAGGGTAGGATATATGGGTATAAAAGTGTTTGATATATAGTGACTTGTGTTTACCATATCCTAATAAAATGTGTTTAAAAAAGTTCTTTCAGAGCTGTTCTCTCACGAGCAGTCCTTGAAAGAGCTCTCTCAGCCCCGCCTACCTCACAGGGTGTCTGTTGTGGGGAGGGGAAGGGATTGTAAGCCGCTCTGAGACTCCTTCAGGTAGTGAAGGGCAGGGTATAAATCCAATCTCTTCTTCTCTCTTCTTCTTCTTCTTCTTCTTCTTCTTCTTCTTCTTCTTCTTCTTCTTCTTCTTCTTCTTCTTCTTCTTCTTCTTCTTCTTCTTCTTCTCTCTTCTACTTCTAACTAGGAAGCAGGCAGTGTTGCATTCAGGCTAGAGTGTAGGCCCAGACACTGGGAGACCCAGGTGTGACTCCTGACTCCGCCATTGGACCTTCTTGGGTGACTGGGCCCGCCACATACTCCCAGTGCAATCTCCCTCACAGGGTTGTTGTGAAGATAAAATAGAGAAGAGGAGAACAATGTAAGCTGCTTCAGGGACCCATTGGGGTAGGAACAAACTGAAGAAATAAAAAGTAGACGCTGAAGAGGTATATCAAAAAGAACAAAGTTTTAGTCCAGCGGCACCCGTAAGGCCAACAAAGTTTAATTCTGGGTATAATAAGCTTCCGTGTGCATCTGCTTCTCCCGCCCTATCAAGGAAGAAACATACGGCTGGGGGGGGGGGAGACGACCCAGGTTTAAACATTTTTCAGAACTCCTGTCATGTTTTATCAGATCAGCCCGGAGCTTTTCTGTCAGGAGAAGGCGAGGGAGGAGGCCCTCCCCTGACTGTACAGCAGCCATTCAACATTCCACACCCATCTGGTCGACTCCCCTTCTGCCTCAGCACCTGCCTCAGCACCTTCCCAGCAACCAAATGCATGCAGCCCTCCTCTGCTGTAGGAGAAGAAGAAGAAGAAGAAGAGACTGGATTTATACCCCGCCCTTCACTTAGAGTCTCAGAGCGGCTTGCAAACTCCTTTCCAGGTGGGGCTGAGAGGGCTTTCAGAGAACTGTCCTTGGGAGAACAGCTCTGACAGGACTATGGCTTGCCCAAGGTCATCCAGCAGCTGCAAGTGAAGGAGGGGAGAATCAAATCCAATTCTCCCAGATTAGAGTCCACACACTTAACCACTGCACCAAACTGGAGCAGGGAAGGTCAGGCTCCCTCCAGTTCCAAAGAACCACAAAAGTCGTTTTCACACATTATGCTAAACAACACATGCATCCAATATTGGCCCACTGAATAGGGTACTTGTTAGAGCCACATGTCTAAATGTGTGTGTGTATATATATATACAAATACACACACACAGATCACCCAAGATTGACACACAAGCAGACCCGACAGTGCACTGACATACAATAAAATTTCAAAGCCACCTAATAGACTGATTTCAGTAGTATAGACATAATTAATTAAAAAGACTTAACCAACTGATTCCCTGTTAAACATACCGAGGCACAAAATTTAGTCAATGAAATTGATGAGCAGTAAGGTTAGAACAGATCAAACAAAATACTTCTTCACCCAAAGAGTAATTAACACGTGGAACTCACTGCTGCAGGAGGTGGTGGCAGATACAAGAATAGATAGCTTTAAGAGGGGATTGGATAAACATACAGAGCAGAGGTCCATCGGTGGCTATTAGCCACAAGGTATAGATGGAAGACTTTGTCTGTGGCAGTGATGCTCTGTATCCTTGGTGCTTGGGAGGCAACAGGGGGAGGCCTTCTGGTCCCACTGGTAGACCTCCTGGTGGCCCCTGGGTTTTGGCCACCTTGTGACACAGAGTGTTGGACTGGATGGGCCAGTGGCCTGATGCAGCATGGCTTCTCTTATACTCTTATGTCTGGGGCAGTGATGTCCTGTATTCTTGGTGCTTGGGGGGCAACAGTGGAAGGGCTTCTGGAGTTCTGGCCCTGCTGTGGACCTCCTGAGGGCACCTGGGTTTTGGCCACTGTGTGACAAGAGTGTTGGACTGGCTGAGCCATTGGTCTAATCCAACATGGCTTCTTTTATGTTTTTAGGGTGGTCTCATTAGAACAATCTGAAAGGAGGAAGGAAATATAAAACTCATCAGGTCTGCCTCAAAGTTCGCCCTAAGCTGTGCTGGCTTGCACTAGCCCACAACCTTTTAGGGCTCAGCGCAGAGCTTTTTGGTCCAGCGCATGGATCACACAGCTTGGCCGGGAGGGTGGCCAGCCAGCTAAGCAGGAGGCAGAGAAAGAGGCGGGCCACAGGCAAGGAAGCCCTGCTGCCGGGCCAAGGGCAGTGACTCCCAGATGGGTCTGCATGCAGGGAGGGGGGAGAGACTTCCCCACTGCGCACAGATCCTCCTGGGGCCATCTTGTCCTGGCCGGTGGTTTGAACTGCAGGCCGGGAGATGCCTCCCAGCCGGGTCTGCATGCAGGAGGGAGAGCCAGGCCGCCCTTCTCTTCCTCTGCCACGGCTAGGATGGGCATGGCCTGAGGTGGCTCCGGTGTGGCCTTGACCCTGTTGTGGTGGTAGTGGACCCATCCACCGGAGGCCAAAGGTGAAGCGGCTGAGGCGGCGGCCAAGAAAACCCTTTGGAAGCTGAGGAAATGGCGGTGGCCTGGGCTCCCTCCACCTTCTCCTCTTCCACTGCTGCCTCCAAGGAAAGAATGGACAGGTGAGTCTGGAAGGGTGAATGGACAGGTGAGTCTGCATTTGAATCTCAGGTAAGGAGGTCCAGGGGGCCCAGGCCACCTGTCCACCTCCCTTCCTCAATGGCCTTTTGCTAGGAACGCAGCCCTGGTCTTCTCCATGGGCCTCCCACCGCCAGCACGGGGGGGGGGCACTGCAGGGGCCCCCCTCTCTTACTTTTCTTTCACTCCTCTCTCCTCACCTATTTGCTTCCTTTCCACCTCTCTCCTCCCTCCCTCCCATCTTCCCTTCCTCCCTCCTTCCTCCATGGCTGGAGCTGAGTGTTTTGCAACCAAGTAGTAATCCCAAAGACATTTAATCTTCAAGTAAGTTCTATTTTTTTGTGGGAAATCATGGGAATGTCACGTTCTGTGCCATATGCAGCCCTATGTCTAGAAACTGGATTAAATCTTTTGGAAATCAAAGTGTGACTCTTGATGGTAGAATATTGGCTGTGTCTGCATTAAAACGTGGACAGGGAGACTTATGTAGCAAATGGTCTCAGAGCCAAATATATCAATTGGTTAGCATGCATCAAGAAGAAAAATCACTGTCATAGGTATACCATTGGATTCACTGCTTGTGTTCCCATTTATGGGCACATATCAGCTGATTAAGTGCAGTATTCTTGATATTGAAACTCAAAGACTATTTAGTTTAGCCAACAAATCTTGCTCTCCTTTGAGTTTTGAGATCCCCATTGTTGTTGTTCAGTCGCACAGTCGAGTCCGACTCTTCGCGACCCCATGGACCAGATCACGCCAGGCCTTCCAGTCTTCCGCCGTCCTCTGAGGTTGGCTCAATTTCATGTTTGTTGCATCTATGACACTGTCTAACCATCTCATCCTTTGCCGTCCCCGTCTTCTTTGACCTTCAAACTTTCCCAACATCAGGGTCTTCTTCTCCAGTGAGTGCTGGCAGGCACATGCAACAAGCCCCACCCCCTGCTCCCAGCAGCCCTCAGTCAGAGCAAGAAGCAGCCAGGTAAGCTGCAGAGCCCCCCCCAGTCCAAAACAGTCCAGTGGCACCTTTAAGACCAAGTTTTATTCAGGTACAAGCTCTCCCTCCTCTGTGAGGACAGATTTGCACGCCCCCCCCCCAATAGCTAGCAATCCAAAACAGTCCAGTGGAGCCTGAGCGGTGGGTGTTGCCTTCTGACACACTTCTGGTGATATCAGGGGGTGTGGCATATCCAAATAAGTTATGCTAATGTGCTATGCTAATGAGCTCCTGCACCTCTTCTTCTACGAAATGATCCCTGTATGTGTGTGTGTGTGTGTGTGTGTGTGTGTGTATAGTTTAAAAGAATTCATTCTGAGATTTTTACAAGGCTATGGTTAATCCTCTAAAAACTAATTTTTAGGCCTGCTCACAAATTAATGCTAGCAGCTCACAAGATGAACACAACACTCCACAGCTTAGAGGGAACATTGGACTCTGCCTGGAAATGTTAATAAGATTGGAGTTACGTATAAGAGACCAAATATCCCTATACAGAGGGCAATTCAAGAACACTGGGCTGACGGTTCTGACTGTGTCCAGATACATGCCCTGGCTGCCACCATTCAGTAAAGGCTAAACCAAATGGAGAAGAAAGCCTGTTTTTCGATTCCTGTGCAGAAATTTGCATTGAGCTATCAGATTTCAGCATTTTGATGTTCTAACATCCATTCTGAATACATTTATGGCTTCTGGATCTTACAAAAACACAACTCCTTATTTTAACCATAAAATCACATTAATCAAATCCATATATTAAAAAGTGAGCACCAATGAACCTACACAAGACTTCCGAAATGATAACAGAGAACCAGGGACATTGCTGAACAACACTCCAAGAGAAAAAGACTGCGCAGGGCTCAAGGAAGAAAGCCAAGTTGCACAGGACAGGAGGTGCTATCCTCTCCCACAGATCACCAGCTCATTTCAAGTGAGGGGAGGAAGATCCTTCCTAAACCCAACACTCCACACACCATCTTGACCTCCCCACAGTTTCCAAACAGGTATGTGAATGGGCTCAACCAGTGCCATCCCAATATTCTTTGTTCCAGAGAAGCAGCCCGGGACCCTAGCCTCAGGGGGAAGGGGCAGCCCTTCCTCACCCCATTGGGCCACCATGGACACACCAGAACAGAAATCACACCATATACTTGTTGTGTCCGCTGACCGCCACCAGAGGCCAGCGCACACTCCTGAGCTTGAACCCGGCATAACAATAGGGACTAGGATCCTAGTCCCTCCACTGGGGAACCAATGGGACCGTGGTGGGAGATTCAAATCTGCCAATGGGACCCAGGGGTGTGTCCCCAGGGTGTGTATATAGTTGGCCTGCCGGCCGTTGTGGTTTGTTCTTGTTGTGTACTAATAAAGCGTGCTATGCACTACGCCAGTCTCTATCGTTCATCCATGCGGCAACCCACTACACAATAATACTTCAACTTGTGTCTTCAATCTGGTAAGAATCTTTCATCCCATGACACTTCTAGGGCGAATCTCCAAGACGCCTGTAGGTGCAATATTTAAAGTAGGCAAGCTGTTCACAGCCACATTGGTCCAAAAGTAAAAGCCCGAAACACCTTACATGTAACACCCAATCCAACGACATGTAACCAGTGTAACGAAGTTTGAGTCCAGTGGCACCTTTAAGGCCAACAAAGTTTTATTTGAAGAAGTATGCATGCTCACGGAAGCTTACGCCCAGAATAAAACTTTGTTGGTCTTAAAGGCGCCGCTGGACTCTGTTCTGTTGCTTCAGACCAACATGGTTACCCACTTGAATGATGGTACCAAATAAAGAACAACTGGCTGCTAACTCACCACCTGCCATTGTGAGGAGGTCTTCTTAACTCCGTGGCATAAAATTTTTCCTTTAAATCCTTTTTTCCTCCTCTTTTTTTGTTTTGTAACACTGGGTTGGTCCCAGTGTTCCCTCTAAGCTGAGTCAGTGTGAGCTAGCTCACAGTTTTTTAGCCTCCGGCTCACACATTTTTGTCTTCGCTCAGGAAGGGATGGCTCCAGAGCAAACTAATGTATGGAGTAGCCAAATGGCTCGCTCACAGCTTTAATGCCAGTAGCTCACAAAGTAGAATTTTTGCTCACAAGACTCCACAGCTTAGAGGGAGCACTGGTTGGTCCTAATAAAAGGTATTACATGGGTGGTGAAGACCTCTGATGGATTCATATTTAAGACCTCTAAATTCAATATCCAGAAACAGAAAATGGAATTCTATCTCTTACCAAAAAATTCAATTTTTGGAAGGAGATTAGGCAAGGCTAGGGGTGTGCGCTCAGTATATACCAGGCCGAATAAATACCTGAAAAATACTGGTATTTATTCAGCCAAATACAGATCAGAGATCTATATTCGGCTACCGAAATAGGCAGGCCCGAATAAAAAGTAATAAAAATATTATTCGTTTTCTATCTGCTTTTGTTCGGTACAGCTAAATGTGTTGCGTTCACTTGCTGAGTCAGGCCACCGCAGCGGCACAACTCAGCAAGGGAGCTAAATGCATTTAAACTTTAAATGCCTTCAGTTCGTTTGCGGAGTTGGGCCTTCAGTTCCCTCGCTGAGTTGTGCTGTAGTGGCCCAAGTCAACTGGTGAACTGGATGCATTTAAACTTTAAATGGCTTCAGTTTACTTGTGGAGTCATGCCACTGCTGTGCCATGACTTGGAAAGTGAAGTTCCCCATTATACCCTAGTGACCAAACTTGCTTTGCGTAAGAGCCACATAGAATAAACATCAGATATTTGAGAGCCACAAGACACGAACAATATCACACACACGTTTTTTCCTGGGAAATATGCAAATTTGCTTTTGATTAGCATTAAATAAGACGACCAAAAATAAAAACAAGAGGGGTAAAAATAAATTTTAGAGTCCAGTGGCACCTTTAAGACCAACAAAGGTTTATTAAGGTATGAGCCTTCATGTGCAGGCATGCTTTTTCAAATACACTGGGACAGAACTTAAGAGTTCAAACTTAGAGACAGAGGCTGAACTGCACATTAACGTGCAACATGATGATGATATTTAAAGAAGAAGAAGAAGAAGAGATTGGATTTATACCCTGCCCTTCACTACCCAAAGGTGTCTCAGAGCGGCTTACAAACTCCTTTCCCTTCCCCTCCCCACAACAGACACCCTGTGAGGGAGGTGGGGCTGAGAGAGCTCTGACAGAAACTGTCCTTTCTCAAGATAAGAGCTGTTCTTGCAAGTGGAGGAGTGGGGAATCAAACCCGGTTCTCCCAGATTAGAGTCCACGCACTTAACCACGACACCAAACTAGCTCTCTTTAAAGATATGCAAAGACAAAATTAAATAACAAGCTAAGGTAATAAGGTCAACAGTTGTTCTGATTTAATTAAGGGGGGGAACAGTAAAGCAATAAATATGTCAAAATAGGAGATGCATCTTTTTTAATTGTGGGAAGTAAACAGAGACTCTCCATTCATCTCCTCTCAGGCATGAAAGTAACTTAACAGCATTTTTTTCTTCTTTGAGGTGGATGCAGTGTTCTATCAGCAAAACGTTCCAGTATTCCTCGCATTACGTTCCGTATTCTAATATACTATTCTGAAAAAAGAAATACTCTAAAATACAGAGGACGTATAGTTCTTCTTGTTGAGAATACATATGTGAGGACTGGATGAGTTAGTATATGTAATGAGATAAAAAACCCAATATCCCTGTTGAACCCTGGGGAGGTTTTTGTTCCAAGTGTTGTAATAACTAGTAATTCAGCAGTCTCCCTTTCCATTCTGTTCCTGAAGTTCCTTTGAAATAAAACTGCTACTTTTTTTTGCTACTGTTTTTTTTTTTGGTAAACAAATTTTTATTTTCTCAGGAATACAACATATGAAATTAAATCATTTCATTCTATCAATTGTCTACCCCATTTCCAGTTCCTCCCCTCCCTCCGGTGGCTTCCCGCAATGCTTCCACCCCTGCTCCAAATTACTTCATATCATCAACTATATCAATTTCTTGTCATTACAATCTAAAGATAACATCATTTGACTTAATATTGATCTAAACATATTAAGTTTTGTTTCACATCCCAGTTCTTTTCCAGATATATTTTAAAGTCACTCCATTCTTGAAAAAACACGTCGTCTTCTTTATTGTTCAACTTCTTCGTAATTTTGTCCATCTCTGCCATGAACAGAACTTTTTGTATCCAGTCTTCAATTTCTGGCACTTTCTCTGTTTTCCAAAATTGTGCATAAATCATTCTCGCTGTTGTGATTAAGTACCAGAATAAAGTCTTTTTAGTTGTATTGACTTCTTCCATTTTCAATCCTAAAAGCAGAATTTCCGGTGCCTTTTTGAAAGAGCATTTCAGAATTTTTTGCATTTCCCTGTGGACTTTAGTCCAAAAGTCAACTGCTTTCTCACAAGTCCACCACATATGATAAAATGAGCCTTCATGGCTCTTGCATTTCCAACACTTATTTGACATATTCTGGTTCATATTTGCAATTTTTTTCGGAGTCATGTACCACCTATACATCATTTTATAACAATTCTCTCTAACATTGGTACAAGGCGATATCTTAATAGAATTTTTCCACAAATATTCCCAGGTTTCAATAGACACTTCCGTATTCATATTTATCGCCCATTTTATCATTTGCCCTTTTACAGTCTCATCTTCAGTATACCATTTTAGTAACACTTTATACATTTTAGAGATATTTTTTCCCCCTTCACTCAGTGAAGGGGGAAAAAATATCTCTAAAATGTATAAAGTGTTACTAAAATGGTATACTGAAGATGAGACTGTAAAAGGGCAAATGATAAAATGGGCGATAAATATGAATACGGAAGTGGCTATTGAAACCTGGGAATATTTGTGGAAAAATTCTATTAAGATATCGCCTTGTACCAATGTTAGAGAGAATTGTTATAAAATGATGTATAGGTGGTACATGACTCCGAAAAAAATTGCAAATATGAACCAGAATATGTCAAATAAGTGTTGGAAATGTAAAAGCCATGAAGGCTCATTTTACCACATGTGGTGGACTTGTGAGAAAGCAGTTGACTTTTGGACAAAAGTCCACAAAGAAATGCAAAAAAATTTGAAATGCTCTTTTAAAAAGGCACCGGAAATTCTGCTTTTAGGATTGAAAATGGAAGAAGTCAATACAACTAAAAAGACTTTATTCTGGTACTTAATCACAACAGCGAGAATGATTTATGCACAATTTTGGAAAACAGAGAAAGTACCAGAAATTGAGGACTGGATACAAAAAGTTCTGTTCATGGCAGAGATGGACAAAATTACGAAGAAATTGAACAACAAAGAAGACGACGTGTTTTTTCAAGAATGGAGTGACTTTAAAATATATCTGGAAAAGAACTGGGATGTGAAACAAAACTTAATATGTTTAGACCAATATTAAGTCAAATGATGTTATCTTTAGATTGTAATGATAAGAAACTGATATTGTTGATGATATGAAGTAATTTGGAGCAGGGGTGGAAGCATTGTGGGAAGCCAATGGAGGGAGGGGAGGAACTGGGAATGGGGTAGACAATTGAAAGAAT
>NW_015161428.1:504839-515167 GCF_001447785.1 Gekko japonicus
CCTTCTGTGTCGGGTTCCATTTCCTCCATACATCTTCTAATTTTTCCTGCTTGACTATTTCAAAAAAGTTCCTTGGCAATTTTCCACTGATTTCGTTGCCTTTTTGTGATCGTCTATCCAAACGGTCCACAGTTGTTTGTCCTTGTAGGTGTTCAGTTAAATCCTTGAAGAATTTTTCTTTTGCTCCATTGGGTGCGTATAGGTTAATCACCAATGTCTTTTTCTGTTGGATCAAAACTTCCACACCCACATATCTTCCCTCCAAGTCTTTAAAAATTTCTTTAGGTTGTAAATCTTTTCTCACATATGTCACAACTCCTTTTTTCTTATTTGAGGCCGAAGAATAAAATTCTAGTCCGAATTTAACATTTTTAAAATATTTAGTATCGGAATTTCTAATATGAGTTTCTTGCAAGCATATCACATTACAATTTTGTTTTTGTATCCAATGGTTGATTCTTTTTCTCTTATTTGGTGAATTTAGTCCATTCACATTCCATGACAACAATTTGTAATCCATTGTATATTTTAAATTAGATTTCTCCAAAGGCATCCAAATTGTCCGCCTTAAATTTATATAAGTCCATCACCGATCTGATTTGGATCCTCCCACCTTTATAAGTGAAGGATAAACCTTGTGGAATTTCCCATCTGTATCTGATATTCAAGGTCTTCAGTTTGTCAGCCAAAGGTTTATACTTTTTTCTGTCTTGCAATACTACTCGTGGGAGCTCTCTCATCACCATGATCTTGTTTCCTTCAATTTCAAACGGGACGGTAAATTGTTTCTTAAAGATGTCTTCTGTTGTTGCTCTTGTTACAACACTTTGTTCCAAGTGTTGTAATAACTAGTAATTCAGCAGTCTCCCTTTCCATTCTGTTCCTGAAGTTCCTTTGAAATAAAACTGCTACTTTGAGGTCATCCATTGAATGTCCTGGAAGGTTGTTCTCCTACAGATTTCTCAGTCTTAACTTGTTCTAAAAGGTAAAGGTAAAGGCTCCCTTGCTCGAAAGCCAGTCGAATCCGACTCTAGGGTTGCGGTGCTCATCTCCGTTTCAAAGCCGAAGAGCCAGCGCTGTCCGAAGACGTTTCCGTGGTCATGCGGCTGGCATGACTAAACACCGAGGCGCACGGAACGCTATTCCCTTCCCACCGAAGTGGTACCTATTTATCTACTTGCAATTTCTTGCTTTCGAACTGCTAGGTTGGCAGGAGCTGGAACTAGAGACGGGAGCTCACTCCGTCTTGCGGCACCTGGGTCTCGAACTGCTGAACTACTGACCTTCCACAGCCTGCAGTTCAGCATCTTAACCACTTGAGCCACCGCAGTAATTTGTTCTACTTGACATCTAATTTGTTCTACCACTTCAGACGAACATGGCTGACAACCTGGAACTATCTTCATGGAAGGGGTAAAAAGAGATATTGATAATGATATTTATTAGTCCAATTATATTTATTTGTTTGCGAATGATATTTATTTTTGTAAGAGAGAGAGGGAGAGAGGTGGAAAAAAAGAATGAAAGAGGTGGCAAGAAAGAGAGAATCAAAGAAAGCGAATAGATGGGGGAAAGAGGAAGGAAGGAGAGACAGAAAAAGAAAGAAACAAAAAAAAAGCAAATAGATGGAGGGGGGAGGGGGAGGGAGAGAGGAAGAAGGAAGAGAAAGAAAAAGAAAGGAAGGAAGGGAGAAAGAGAGAGAGAACGGGGAAAACAAAGAAAGAGGTGGAAAGAAAGCAAATAGATGGGGGAGGGAGGAAGGGGAAAAGAGAGAGAGAGGTGGAAAGAAGCAAATAAATGTTCTCCAACTCACCCACACGCAAGCCGGCTTGGCGTGGAGTAAGGGTTTAAAGAGACAAATGCTTTCTCCAAGCCGGCAGGCAGGGCTATGAGGTGGGGGCTTGGAGAAAGCCTCCTGCCCCTGCTGCAATGCAGACTTGGCTTGGAGAAGGGATTTACAGAGACAAATGCCTTCTTCAAGCTGGTGGGGGAGGGAGGGGCTTTGAGAACTCATTTAAAGCTAAACTCCCTTTCTTTCTCTGCTCCCCCGCCCCGCCTCAAGCCTACCCAGGGAGAGGAACACTGGCTGGGGAAGGGAAGACCGATCAGGGAGGCACGCCTCCCCTTCTCTGCTGGAAACCACTCAATATGTGTGGAAGAGCCACATGTGGCTCCCAAGCCGCAGTTTGGCCACCCCTGCCATAGGGTATAATGGAGCCAAATAAATCTGGGTTTCCCAAATAGTTACCTCAATACCAGTAAATACCGATACTGGTATTTGGGAATACGAATATTTTTTGGTCCAATAGACCAGAATCAATTAAAAAATGAATATTTTTTGCACAACCCTAGCCATGACAGAGCTCTATTGTGAAATCAAGTGCAATAAATATGAACATGAGAACATCTCATTTGGTGCCAGATAGAAATATCATGTCCAGTCTAGGGGCATTTAACATAAGAACATAAGAGCACCCCGCCAGAGACCGCCGCCAGAAGACCGCCGACAAAAAAGAACCTGAAGGAAAAAACAACACCAACCACCACCACAGGGGTGCCTGGTAGGTTGCCCCACCCCGCATAGAACCTGTGGCCCTAGCTAGGAAAAATTGAAATGGTGACTAGCACCGACTTGTAAGCCGCTCAGAGACCCCTGGATAGGGGGTTCGAGCGGGATATAAAGTGGAATGTAAATAAATAAATAAAATAAATAAATGTTGGATCAGGCCAAAGGCCGATCCAGTCCAACACTCTGTGTCACACAGTGGCCAGAAATACCAAGTGCCATCAGGAGGTCCACCAGTGGGGCCAGGACATTAGAAGCGCTCCCACTGTTGACCCCCCCCAAGCACCAAGAAGACAGAGCATCACTTGCCCCAGAGCCCCTATCTATACCTATCTATACCTTGTGGCTCATAGCCACTGATGGACCTCTGCTCCATATGCTTATCTAATTCCCTCTTGAAGCCGTCCATGCTTGTAGCCGCCACCACTTCTCTCTCTCTCTCTCTCTCTCTCTGTTTACAGGATATCGACACACACAACAATTTTGGAAGATTTCAGGTAATCCGACACGAATGTTTGTGGAAGGCATTTTGCTTTTGACATCTGACAATCTGATCAACGACAAAGTCTGAGTCCAGTGGCCCCTTGAAGACCAACAAAGACCTTTTCCACACCTCGGTGTTGCTGCAGTTTCCCAGAGAGTTGAATCCCCAACTGATGCGCCAACGTTGCTGTACCCCTTCTGCAAAGGGGCATTTATTTCAGGGAATTTCCCCCCCCTTGAATTCAGATCCAACTCTCCCCATGTGTTCCACACTTCCTTTGAAAAGGGGTTGTGTGATCATGTCGTCATGAACTTCAGCAACAGAACAGAAACAGAGCCAGTTTGGTGTGGAGAGCCAGTTTGGTGTCGTGGTTAAGTGCACGGATTCTAATCTGGGAGAACCGGGTTTGATTCCCCACTCCTCCACTTGCACCTGCTGGATGACCTTGGGCAAGCCGTAATTCTGATAAGAGCTGTTCTTGAAAAAGAGCCGTTTCTGTCAAGAGCTCTCTCAGCCCCGCCTACCTCACAGGGTGTCTGTTGTGGGGAGGGGAAGGGGGAGGGAGGGGAGTTTGTAAGCTGCTCTGAGACACCTTTGGGTAGTGAAGGGCAGGGTATAAATCCAATCTCTTCTTCTTCTACCTCACAGGGTGTCTGTTGTGGGGAGGGGAAGGGAAAGGAGCTTGTAAGCCGCTCTGAGACACCTTTGGGTAGTGAAGGGCAGGGTATAAATCCAATCTCTTCTTCTTCTTCTTCTACCTCACAGGGTGTCTGTTGTGGGGAGGGGAAGGGAAAGGAGTTTGTAAACTGCTCTGAGACACCTTTGGGTAGTGAAGGGCGGTGTATAAATCCAATCTCCTCTCCTCCTCCTCCTCCTCCCCCCTGCATGTGCAGTAGCATTGGGACATCATAACACTGTAAAAAAAAAGATAAAGAAAGAAAGGGACGTACGTATCGTGGGGAACCAGTCCTGGTTGCTGCCAGATCTCTTTTTGTAGCTGGAACTCCTTTGCATATTAGGCGATGAGCTTACAGAGTTCTTCTTACAGGGCCTACTGTAAGCTCTTGGAGGATTGGCTACATTAGGAGTATGTTGTCGCCTAATATGCAAAGGAGTTCCTGCTACAAAAAGAGACCTGGTTGCCGCCATTTCAAAGGTCCCCCACTTCTCCTCAGTCACCGACTAAGAAAATGGCTGGCAATCATTGAACTGGATACACCAATTCATAACCGTGTTATTCAATAATTACGAAGCACACAAAATGTGTTGTCGTGTACTTTATCTGCGATGGAACCTCTTTTTTTGCATACGCAGTAATGTTATAACATCGTAATATTGTTTTTAAAAGGCTGGATGTACCATGGGGAACAGGTCCCCTGCTCTTCCTTAGTTGCCAGCTAAGGAATTCCAACGAAGATTCCCACAAAACCCTAATGAAAATAGTATTCTGTTCATGATGGTTGAACTGGATGCACCAATTCATAACACTGTTATTCAACAATTATGAAGCCTTGTTATGTGCTTCATCAGCAACGGAACCTCCTTTTTTGTGCATATGCAGTAGTGTTATAACATCATAACCAATGTTCCCTCTAAGCTGTGAAGTCTTGTGAGCAAAAATTCCACTTTGCGAGCTACTGGCATTAAAAGTTGTGAGCGGGCGATGTGGCTACTGCATTAATCAGTTTAATCTGGAGCCCTCCTTCCTGAGCTGAGAGAAAAACGTGTGAGCCAGAAGCTAAGAAACTGTGAGCTAGCTCACACTATCTCAGCTTAGAGGGAACACTGATCATAACATTTTTTTAAAAGGCTGTGGGGAACAGCACAGTTGTCACCATTTCAAAGGTTCCCCTGCTCCTCCTTAGTCGCCAACCAAGGAAATGGCCGGTGAGGATTTCCACAAAATCCTAATGGAAATAGTGTTCCGTTAGCAATCATCGAACTGCATACACCAATCCATAACAATGTTATTAAATAATTATGGAGGAGGTTCATAAATGTGTTGTCATGTACTTTGTCAGTAATGGAACCTCCTTTTCTGTGCATATGCAGTAGTGTTATGGGGTCAGGAAGCAGTTTTTCTCCAAGCCATTTCGGTCAGGAATCCTGGAGGTTTTTTGTCATCTTCTGGGCATGAACATTGGTCACTGGGGGTGTGGAGGGGGAGGTATTTGTGAATTTCCTGCATTGTGCAGGGGGTTGGACTAGATGACCATGGAGGTCCCTTCCAATTCTATGATTTTGTGACTGTAACATTGTTAAAAAAGGCTGGATGTATCATGGGGAACAGCATGGTTGCCACTATTTCAAAGGTCCCCTGCTCCTCCTAGGAGCTGTGGTGGCTCAAATGGTTAAGACGTTGAACTGCAGGCTGTGGAAGGTCGGTAGTTCAGCAGTTCGAGACCTGAATGTGCCGCATGACGGAGTGAGCTCCCATCTCTAGTTCCAGCTCCTGCCAACCTAGCAGTTCGAAAGCAAAAAATTGCAAGTAGATAAATAGTTACCACTTCAGTGGGAAGGGAACAGCATTCTGTGCGCCTTGGTGTTTAGTCATGCTGGCCACATGACCATGGAAATGTCTTTGGACAGCACTGGCTCTTCGGCTTTGAAACAGAGATGAGCACCGCTCCTCCTTAGTCACCAACTAAGAAAATGGTTGGGGATCGTCAAACTGGATACACCAATTCATAACAATATTATTCAATAATCGTTGTGGGTCAGCCAAGGCTCAGTGAGAGTGAGGACTTCACAGGAGAAGACGACTCCTCAGGAGAAGAAGAGCCCCATGTAGCCAACTATGAATCAGCAGAAGCTGACAAGCAGAAAGGTGAGCTGCAGGGTTGTCAAGATGCCCAGCCAACAGCTGGTGCAGAACCACCAACACCCCCCAGCCCTGATGCAACAGGTGCGACTCAGTTGATCATTTTCATCCTTCCAGTATCACCCACACCCTTAGAGCGCCACAGACAGAGGCTACGAACAAAGCTACAGGAGAGATGACAAAGTGCACACCTTGTGGCTCAACTTGAGTAGCTGCGGGATTACTCCCAAGCAGCTGGCTGCAAGCATGACCCTTAAGCATAGGGCTATAAAAACCAGCCAAGGGAGGCTGTTAGGTGTGGAAGCAACAAGTCAAAATTCCTCTCACTCTATGACTACTGCATCAGATCCTGCCTCTACCCTGTGACTCTTTGTACCGTTTCCTAACTCTGCCTTCAATTTGCTCCTCAACCTGCTCGTGAGTAACCCTTGGATTCTCAGACCTTGCTGTACGAACTGACTCTTGGACTAGACTCCTGACTCTGTGCTTAACCTGGACTGGACCTTGACTACGCTTCTTGAGTTGGTGCCCCTGTCTTACTCGCTCTGCACTTTGACAGTGTGCCCTATGCCATTCCCAGCCGCCTGGCAACAATAATTATGAAGCATGCTAAATGTGTCCTCGTGTACTTTGTCAGCAATGGAACCTCCATTTTCTTTTGCACGTGTAGTAATGTTACAACATCATAACGCTGTAAAAAAAAGAAAACACAGTGGAAGCTATAGGGGAAGAGAAGGGCGGAGAATGAAGAAACAACACAAGCGTGTGCCATCAAAACCTACCCACCAAAAAAAAAAGAAAAAGGAAAGAAACTTGATGTACGGTAATTGCACGGAGAAGGCTACATGAAACCTTCCTGCCTGTTTTGTCCCAATGTTATAACATTGCTGTATTATAATCAGGGGTCGTTTCATAGAAAAAGAGCTAGGGGAACTCATTAGCATAACTCATTAGCATATTCCACACCCCCTGACATTAGGGGCCCGGTGGTGGACCTGCAAGGCCGGCGGGAGTGCGAGGAAGCCCCGCGAAGGTCCTCCCTGGCCCCAGGCAGGCAGGGGTGGGGAAAGGCAGGGAGGAAGCAACTTACCCTCCCTCTTCTCCTGCCTCCTTCTGGCTGAATGAGGGCTGGAAGTGGCGTGGCCGGAAGCAGGGGGCGGGGCTTCATCATGTGCTCCGCCCCCGCACCTCACCTGGGGGAACTGTGATCCCCCGCGATCCCCCCCGAATCAACCTCTGATTATAATGAAAGAAAAATCTGCATTGTAACACAATCAACATTATGCTTTAGAAAATTAGCGGATAGCTCAGGGGACAGGTTGGGGTGCGAACACGTGACACTGATGACACAAAAGGGCATCAGAAAGCAAAATTCAAAATTGGGAATTCTTCACTGGAAAACTGTGAGTTCAGATTCGAAGGGGGGGGGAATGGTGGGAAAAGTGGATTCGGAAAATGTGGGGTAATGAGGCATTGAATTTGGATCTACTCCTGGGGAGGCAAAACGTTGTGCGGAAAGTTTTACAAACTTCAATTATTTAAGAACGTCAATGCCGAGGTTTGCACTTGTGTGGAAGTGGTCAAAGTTGAATTCTGGGTATAACCTTTTGTGTGCATACACACTTCTTCAAATACAGACGAAAATTTATATCCAGAATTAAACTTCGTTGGTTTTAGAGATGCCACTGAACTCAAACTTTGTTGTTGTTGTTGTTTTTCTGTTAAATAAGAGTTAAACTAGATGACTCTGTGGGATATACTTAATGCTAGAATTCTGTTGCTACGCCCTTAGCTCTAGAATAGGGTGGCCAGCGAATGATTCACTTCTTATACTATGAACCTTGTGGTCTGTTGAAATTGCTGAAACCAGGTTCCACTTATACAGCCGGCGAACTGAAGAAGTTGAAGGCTGTTCTGAAAATGTTATGACTATGGGGACTCCTCCTATCAAGTCACACTGACTACATGGACTTTATGTCTTATCTTCAAAGGAGGAAACATTGTCCCTCTACCCTATTATTGTTACAGTATGCATGAATGTTGTTGTTGTGACACCACCAACTTTATAATTGTTTAATATATTGTTTTGGCAATCTTTGATGGTGTTTTGTACTAGTGGAATTTGTATATTTGGGAACCCTTGTCACTGTAGTCTTTTCCCCTTGTTGTTTGGATTTAAAAATACTTAAGAGCTACTTAATACTTAAAGATACTTAAGGAGCACTCACTGGAGAAGACCCTGATGCCGGGAAAGATTGAAGGTCAAAGAAGATGGGGACGGCAAAGGATGAGATGGCTAGACAGTGTCATAGATGCAACGAACATGAAGTTGAGCCAACTTCAGAGGACGGCGAAAGACAGGAAGGCCTGGCGTGATCTGGTCCATGGGGTCGCAAAGAGTCGGACTCAACTGTGCGACTGAACAACAACAACAAGAAGAGCTAAACCATGCAGGACTTTAAAAACTCTGGATCGTCACCTCGGATTCTGCCCCCAAACAGCAGGCAGCACATTACACCTATGCTCCAAGGGTTACACCAGCTGCCTACTGTTTGGGGGAGGGGAGAATCCAAGGTGATGTTTTTGACCTTTTATTAATATATATATTTTTTTTACATTATTTGTCATCCGCCTTTCTTACAGGGACTCCAGGTGGATTACACAGCACGAGTCAGTACAATCAACAAAATGAAACACTGAAATAGGATTTGGGTTGTAGATTCCGCCAGAAGTCTAACGACAGAACTGAAGCAAAGCATAAGTGTTATAAGTTTGGTGTAGTGGTTAAGAGCATGGACTCTAATCTGGGAGAACCGGGTTTGATTCCCCACTCCTTCACATGCAGCTGCTGGCGTGACCTTGGGCCAGTCACAAGTTATCTCAGAGCTGTTCTCTCAAGAGCAGTCCTCAAAAGAGCTCTCTCAGACCCACCGACCTCACAGGGTGTCTGTTGTGGGGAGGGGAAGGGAAAGGCGTTTGTAAGCCGCTCTGAGACTCCGAGTGAAGGGCAGGATATAAATCCAATCTCCTCCTCTACTTCTTAATGTGACACAGTAAATGATGCAAAATTATTTAACGGGAGCCAACCCACAGCAAATGATACTCAGTAGTACAGACCACAGTCCCCAGTAATTTATCCAGGTAACTTTGTGAAACATGTAATGCAGTGCAATGTTATTGCTTGCGTAGACAAGCCTTCTTGAATCATTCGGTTTTGTACAGTTTACAGAGTTCCAGGAGAGGGGAAGCCTTTCTGACTTCCCCAGCCAGGCTATTCCACAAGGCAAGGGGCCTCAACAGAGAAGGCACTGTGTATGGGCAGTTGTTGACATTGCCCACTTGAAGCCGCCACCTGCAGAAGGCCTTGCTTGGATGAGTGAAGCTGCTGTGGTGGAGCATGAGAAGAGATTGTATTTATACCCCGCCCTTCACTACCCGAAGGAGTCTCAGAGCAGCTTAAAATCTCCTTTCCGTTCCCCTCCCCCCAACAGACACCCTGTGTGAGGTAAGTGGAGCTCTGAGAGAACTGCTCTTTCAAGGACAGCTCTGACAGAACTATGACTTGCCCAAGGTCATCCAGCAGCTGCATGTTGAGGAGTTGTGACTCAAACCCAGTTCTCCCAGATTAGAGTTCTCCCATTACACCAAAATGACTCTCATGCAGGGAGAGACAGCCTTGCAGGTATGAGGGTTTAAAAGTCCTACATGGTTTAGCTCGAAGCCTCTTTTAAGGCGTCTCTGCTTCCATATGACCCCCCCTGTTCTTTAACATCTGCTTCTCACGGAACCATCTTAGGTGGACGCAAGTTGGTAAGTTTGAAAAGGGCCTTTTCTGTGGACACCCCCATGTTGTGGAATACCCTGCAACTGCTCCCTCACTGGACTGTTTCCAGGGGTACAAGTTTCTCAGTCTCCTGAAGTGGTGTGCATAGTATTTATCACAACATATTTTTTTAAACATTTTATGATAATGTTTTAATGTTACTGTGATGGCAACAGGCTGCAAACCACTTTGACACCTGTGTACAGAATTCTAGTAAAATAAAATAAAGAATGCCTGAGGGAGTGCACAGAGTGCCTTTCATTCTTTCATTGGCAGGGCTTTTTTCGTAGAAAAAGCCCAGCAGGAACTCGTTAGCATAATAGGCCACACCCAGAAGGGGGGCTTTCCCTTCCTTGTGACCTCCTTCCCCAGCACTTCCCTCCAGTCTGTGTCACCTTCAATGCAGTTTGCTGCACCGTGTAATGGATAGTTATAAGCAAGGCCATTGCAGAGCTGGAGAAAGTCCAGAGGAGGACAACCAAGGTGATGAGGCGGTTGGAGGAGCCCCTTCCCTATCAGGATAGGCAGACGAGTCTAGGACTTTTCCATTTAGAAAAGAGACAACTAGAAGAGGAGAAGAAGAAGAAGAAGAAGAAGAAGAAGAAGAAGAAGAAGAAGAAGAAGAAGAAGAAGA
>NW_015161428.1:515479-531785 GCF_001447785.1 Gekko japonicus
AATGGGATTTATACCCCGCCCTTCACTACCCAAAGGAGTCTCAGAGCGGCTTACAAACTCCGTTCCCTTCCCCTCCCCACAGCAGACACCCTGTGTGGTAAAAGAAGAAGAAGAAGAGATTGGATTTATACCCTCCCCTTCACTACCCAAAGGAGTCTCAGAGCGGCTTACAAACTCCTTTCCCTTCCCGTCCCCACAACAGACACCCTGTGAGGTAGGCAGGGCTGAGAGAGCTCTCTCAAGAACTGCTCTTTCAGGAACAGCTCTGACAGGACTATGGCTTGCCCAAGGTCACCCAGCAGCTGCGAGTGGACGAGTGGGGAATCGCAGATTAGAGTCCACACACTTAACCACTACACCAAACTAAGTTGAGGGGGACATGATAAGGGTTTGCATCAGGTGGAGGGAGTTGACCAAGAGAACATTTTCTCCCTCTCCCAAAAGACTAGAACTCGGGGCCATCCAATGAAGCCAATGGGCAGTAGGTTCAGGACAGACAAAAGGAAATACTTCTTCACACAGAGAGTGATTAAAATGTGGAGCCACAGCCCCTCTCCATAGCCTACAAGTCATAAGAACATAAGAACATAAGAGATGCCAAAGTTGGATCAGGCCGATGGCCCATCCAGTCCAACACTCCGTATCACACAGTGGCCAGAAATACCAGGTGCCATCAGGAGGTCCACCAGTGGGGTCAGGACATTAGAAGCCCTCCCACTGTTGCCCCCCCCCCAAGCACCAAGAAGACAGAGCATCACTTGCCCCAGAGCCCCTATCTATACCTTGTGGCTAATAGCCACTGATGGACCTCTGCTCCATGTGCTTATCTAATTCCCTTTTGAAGCCGTCCATGCTTGTAGCCGCCACCACTTCCTGTGGCAGTGAATTCCATGTGTAAAGGTCCTTCCAGTGGGGTTTGCTCCCCGGACACGTTGCGCTACACGTCTCTGATTTGTGCCTTGCCTCAGTGCAGTTCTCACATGAGCCTGTTTCCTGCCTCTGTCATCTTCTCCTGCCTCCTGGAAATGGCTTTGGCCTCTGACCTCTCTTTTGAGCCAGACACAGCCTAGGTTCATCCTCCCTCTTTGAGGTCACGCCTTCAGCCAGGTCTGTGTTGTTGTAGTCTCCGATGGACTGAATTCCTAGTTCTTCCTCTCCCAGCATTACAGCCACCTGTCCAAAAGTGTCTTCCTTCGCTTCTCCTTTTTCAAAAGAAGTTGTACCCATTGAGGCACGTGCTTTAAAGCAGAGGAATGCGATTGTCTAGTATTTGCGTGATTTATTCCGGATTGGGGCTAGCTGCAGAGTATTTGACAAAGAATGGTTGCAGAGCTGAGTTCCCGCAATGCTTTCCTTTTGGATTTGGAAGCACAGCTTCTTCACAGATGATCTTCCTGTCCTGACAATTCACCGTTAATCTGCAAGACTGCTTGAAATCTGTACTCAGTTCCTCTTCTACTATTCCGTTCGGGCAGGTCATGGTTACTGATGTTTTTTGTGCGGATCAGAAATGTTTGATGACATTTTGGTTTGCCTCAGGGTGTCTGTGGAGGGGAGGCAAAAAACCAAGATATGCTGGAACTAAGGCCAGGTTTCTCTCAGCGGAATCCCTCTCGGTTTAGTCTAATTGCCAGCCACCTTGTGTAATGACAAATGAATGGGGAAAATAACTACCAGCTAACACATCAGACATCTTAGCTAAAACTGATTAGTGTCCCTAGAAACTAAAAAGTGAAAAGAAATATGGTAGGGAGAGGCATAATTCCTTATAGCATTAGTTTGTCACCCAAATACATGAAATTTTTGGAAGACAGAGCTACCTTTATGCTGTTGTTTTTTACAGAGCTACCTCTACACTGTTGTTTCTACAGTTTAAGAAACCTTCTTTTTACACTCCTCTTCCCCAAAATTCCAAGCAAGGTGAAACCCTCAGCCCTCTCCCCCATGCACATACACATATATTGTCATTCCATCCTTAATTTCCAGTGTCACACTCTTTTTAAAAAATCCATCTTCTGGACAGTACTGCCTAAGAAACCTCAGATTTATTCTGGAATAAATCGGACACTGTAGAATTTAAAGAATTCGGGAGGTTTTATGTTGACTATTTTACAGAACAAAAGGACTTTCTCACATCTGGATTTTAAAAGCCCTGCTGTCATGTATTTTTGATGTATAGCCTCCCGCCATTCCATACTGAAAGCAAAGAGAAATAAACTGCACATTAAAAATATTGCCATATATTTGCATCAATGCAGGTCACATTGTTCAGTGTATGTTACACCACCAGACCCCAACTACTGCTCTGTGTTAAAGCGATGGATCAATATCCCCCCCCCTGCCAACACTGTCTGTAGGCTGTTCAAATTTTTTGTTACACCACCAGACCCCAACTCCTGCTCTGTAGATCAATATTACCCCCCTACCAACACTGTCTGTAGGCTGTTCAAATTTTCACACAGCTGATCTCTTGCAAAACCTTGTTCTGAAGGTGGAGATGAGGTTTTGCAAGAAACGTTTTGTTTATTTGTTTGTCTGGCTTTGCAACTCAGCTCTTTGTAAAGTGTTGAGGAAACCTTGCAAGATGAAGGAGCAAAACGCTTGATCTCAACTGGCATGAACACACTGAGCCACAAACGGAGCCAGGATCAAGGACCGAGAAAATACCCAAGAAGATTACAGGAAGAAGGGGGATCTAGCACACCTACTCACAACCCCTCCACTCAGGACAAATTATGTTTAGTTTAGCAGCACATTCATACCTCTGCTAAGCACACATTCATCTTTATATGCCCAGCCAGTCAATGCTCTTCATTTTCTAATGATTACTGCATTTTCTCCCCTACTTCAGAGAGCACAATTGCACCAACAGAGCACTTGATTCAGACGGATATATACAAATGTTATACTAGCTGCCGACTGTTTTAAAAAATCCTCCTCAGACCCCCATTTTGTTCTCCTAAAGCATCTTGGGTACAGGCCCAGTGGCATGATAGATGCTAGATTACCTACATGTTTTTAATGCTGGGACTTTAACCCTTGGCTTTCTGTATAGTCATTCAGGATACTTTGGGGGCTTTATCTGGCTAGGTTTTTCTACGGATATGTAAAGACAATTTTGGGGAGGCAAAACAAAAAGATGGAAACTGCTCTCATACTCCTCTATCCAGTTGCAGTGTCAAGATGCCACATTGTGTCTCTAAACAGCTCGATTTTAATCAAGGTCAATCTTTGGGTTGAAAAGCCCAACGGTACTCCAGGGCGGCCACATTTTTCGGTGTCAACATGCAGCCCTCCGAGAAATGGCTCTCAAGACCATTCCTTCTACCTTCAACAGAGCATTCAGTTCCAGCAATCAGAAGGGCCTTGTTTTCAGCCTCTCCATATGAACACTGCAAGGAGCTGATTTTATCAAAGTAGGGCAAACAGAGAGTTGACAAATCTAAATGAAACGGTCTCAAATGAGAGAGATATGCTGGCTCTACTCCCAAATTTGTGACTCATCAACCATTTGGCAAGGGGAAACCACTTGTTTTTGTTATGATTTAAGACTCCCCATTACTAACAGATTATAAGGAAAAAATATTATTGTATTTTTGTAAATTTAGAAACATTAAATATGTATCCGGATTTATAATAATTATTGGGGGGCTTTACGCAGAGTGTTAGGATTGCAAAATATCCCTTTTCAAAATGAGAGCTGGTTTCCACACTTCAACCTAGCTAATTTCTTTGTGTGTCTGCGTAGAAGGGACTTAAGAAACAGATAATAAAAAAATCACAGGCGGAAAGTGGCATATATATAAGCGCTCCTTAGAGAGATGTACCTTTTATGATTTCTAATTCCATTTTCTTTTAACATTATCCACCACGTGGATTTCAAGGTAAAAACCGGATCAAGCGAGAAATTGACTAAAACATTAAAATATTAAATTCTAACACCTTCAGATCATCCCAAGATAAATTTCGCTTTGCTGAAAACGTTTCCCCCTTTCTACGATCAACCTTTGACCAATTTTTCTCTATCTTTGCTTTGTTTTAAGGCAAACCGGAGCACAAGGCGCTGAGATAACTGCTTCTACTGGGAGAGAGAAAATGCTTTGAGTTTGTTCCCCCCCCCTCCACAGTAGGGAACCAAAATTCTCACCACTACAAACCCTCATGAAATTAGAATGTTCAGCATCCTCAGTTCTAGTTAATGCTGCTGACACGACAACCAAGTATTTCACAAGAAGGGACCTGCACAGCCAAGCCAGACACATCCCTCCAGACCCAGGGGAAGGATGGCCACCTTAATGAAAGTGAAAAGGCGCATCGGAGGAATGCCCTCGCTAGCAACCCCGGGCAGTGTTCCCTTGTGACATGCAACAAAATCCTCAATAGCAATGGACCCCAAAGGTATCTTCCCTCAAGCAAACATCTGTGCCTCCATCCTTGGACGGGCATTTACACCTTCATTGTCCACCAATTGAAAGTTACATCCCAAGATGTTGTTTTGAAACCCATAACTGCTGCGACTGGGAAGTGGGCTCTCAAGCCATATTTTAAAAAGGAAAACTACTCTGTAGCAGTGCCCTTCAAGAAGGGAAAGGAGAGGTCCTCATCTTGAAATGTTTGCATTAATTACCCCAAAGTGGGAGGATCAAATACAGGAATCCAAGCGAAGCACCAAGACAGAATAATGTGAATGCACAAGAAGAGGATGGAAAGGCATGAAGACGTTTGCCCCGAAAAGTTTGAGAAGAGGGGAAACAGAGTCTTACCACCAAATGGGGTAACCAGCTAAGATCTTTGCGTCACCGATGAGGAAAGCTAAGATTAATCCAAGCAGGTAGTAATCCATTAGTCCAGGTTTGGTGTTAGGGAGAAGACCGCTCTCCACAAAGTTTGCAGAAAAACATTTAAGGATAACAAGAAAAAAACACCCCCAAAACCACAGGTCCTTTCCACCCCCACCCCCCACCCACCCCTCATATGCCTGAACACCCAAAGGAGGCCCAGGAAGTCTCCTGGAGTGGAAAATGACTTTATGCGTTGTCAGAAATGCACCTCGGGGGAAAGCTTTTTCCCCCACCCACCCCTGGCCGATGATCTACTCAAAGCTTCTATTAGAAAGTGCTGCACTTTGGGGATGTCAGGAGACAGCCAATGGGATCGCATGGCCCTAAGGTAAGGGTTGCGTCTATAGTTCAGGGCTGTCAATCATTCCAACTCTCTCTCCCCCCACCCCCAACTTTATTCCGCCCGCTCGTTGGGGAAGGGAACAGACAAACCCTGAAAGAGAGCTTTCCAGCCTAACATGATTTCTTTTTTTTCTTCTTCTTCTTAAAAAAAAAATACCTCCAAGGGATGCGTGACGCACGGCCCATCTGGCATGGCTTGATAAGGCAAAGGGATCCTCTTGCAAGGTAAGGCAGTGGGGGCCGGGGGGGGGGACAGAGGACAAGGAAACAGTCTCTCCGATCCTGGATTTCATCTTGCAGCACAGAGACAACTAGCTGGGGTGACTTCTGTCAGCTGTATTGGCAGAAGGCATGCATGGATTCATGGCGCATTTCGGAAGTGCTTGGGTACCAACCATCTGATCTATGAACAGATGATTTAGAGATTATTTCCCACTCTGTCTCAAGGGCTCCGGTCAGGACAGGTCAAGTTATTATATACTTCACACAGCTCTTGGCTACTAGGTTGCAAAGGGGGGGGGGTCAGGAACAATGCTCCCTCTAAGCTGTGGAGTCCTATGAACAAAAATCCTACTTTGTGAGCTCCTGGCATAAAAGTTGTGAGTAAGTAATTTGGCTACTGCATCAATTAGTTTGCTCTGGAGCCCTCCTTCCTGAACTAAGACAAAAATGTGTGAACCGGAGGCTTAGAAAACTGTGAGCTAGCTCACACTAACTCAGCTTAGAGGGAACACTGGTCAGGAAGGATCCCACCCAATCCATAGGTAATTGGTAAGGTTTTCTCACACCTCATCAGAAGATGGGAGGCTGCTACCTCTTAGGACAAGGGAGGCTGGGGACCTGGTCTGCCTTTTGCGAAATTCGGGGATCTTTTCGTAGGCAACTTCAGACAGTTTTCCAGCCTTCTTCCCACTCTTTGCCTGCCCCTCTGACTGTTTTTAAGGTGGGATGAAAGTCAGAAGACAGCAACGCTGGATTCCAGATCCTGGACGTACATTCTGGCCCATGGAGATGGAACACTGAAACCACGCATGCCGAGAATGCCAAAACCAATTTGAGGTGAAGACTGCCTGATGTGAACATTGCGTTTTAATGGGTACAGAATATAGACTGGTGTTACGAATCCTGCGGGAGCTCTTCTGCAGCATTACACACCAAACCCGATTTCTCATTTTTCTACTTTATTTATTTGTTTGTTTATTTATTACTTCAATTTATACCCCGCCCTCCCTGCAAGCAGGCTCAGGGCGGCTTACATTAATTGGTACCCAGTTAATTAATTGGTCAAAGAAGACGGGGCCGGCAAAGGATGAGATGGGTGGACAGTGTCATAGATGCAACGAGCATGAAATTGAGCAAACTTCAGGGCCTGGCGGGAGCTGGTCCGTGGGGTCGCGAAGAGTCGGACTCGACTGTGCAACTGAACAACAACAACAACAACCGTAAAACCATATACAAAAGTTAAAACATTTTAAATATTATAAACATAAAACGATCCAATGATTAAAGTGCTGGTGATAACAGTCAACGTACAGTAATCAAGATTGGCATACTATATAATATACAAACAGTTATTTCCAATCCAGGGATCTTCAGCACTGCGCGATGGTGTGGCACGATCATCATCATCATCATTATGTACTGGTTAAACTGCTGGACTAGGATCCGGGAGAGCCAAGTTTGAATCCCCACTCTGCCATGGAAGCTCGCTGGGTGACCTGGGGCCAGTCACGCTCTCTCAGCCTAACCTACCTCACAGGGCTGTTGCGAGGAGAAAATGGAGGAGGGAAAGAGAATAATGTAAGTGGCTTTGTGTCCCCTTTGGGGAGAAAGGTGGGTATAAATAAACAAATACAGTGGGGTGGTTCTCAAGACATGTTAATATGAAGGTGCACTTTTTAATCCCCCCCCCAACCTGCATTCTGACAAGTACATATTCCCATCACTCTATTCAGCTGAGGGCAGACGTCTTCCAGGACCCTGGCCACTGCATTCTGGACCAGTTGTAGTTCCTGGGTCAGTCTCAAGGGCAGCCCTGAATAGACTAAGGTCCCGTTCACACTAGGCGATTTGGGCCGGGAGCGGGACAGTTCGGGGGCGGATCAAACCGGCGCGATCACACCACAACATCTGGGAAGCGTCTTGCCGAACTGCGCATGCTCCGACATGCACAGTTCAGCCGGCTCCCGGTTAGGGCTGTGTTTTCTCCCCGGCGTTTGATCGCGCCGGGGAGAAAAGGCGCCGCGGCCAGGGGATCCGTGTCTCAACATTGGTGCGGCTTTTAAAAGCCACGCCTTTAGAGGCTTTTCCCCTGCCGTGTGGCAGGGGCCTAAGTTACAGTAGTCTAGCCAGGCGGTGACCATTGCATGGATTACTGTGACTACATTGGGGTGAGACAGGTAGGGGTGCCAGTTGCCTGATATGGCCCTGTTTGATAGAAAGTGGCAGCGGCATTGAGGAGGAGGAATGGAAATAGACACCCCCACAGGGGTCATTTCGTAGAAAAAGAGGTGCAGGAGCTCATTAGCATAACTCATTAGCATAACTTATTTGCATATGCCACACCCCCTGGCATCACCGGAACTGTGTCAGAAGGCAACACCCACCGCTTAGGCTCCACTGGACTCTTTTGGATTGCTAGCTGTTGGGGGGGGGGGTAACATGCAGATCTGTCCTGGCAGAGGAGGGAGAGCTTGTACCTGAATAAAACTTGGCCTTAAAGGTGCTACTGGTCTGTTTTAGACCGGGAGAGCTCTGCAACTTACCTGGCTGCTTCTTGCTCTGACGGAGGGCTGCTGGGAGCAGGGGGCGGTGTTTGTTGCATGTTCCTGCCCCCTAGCCTCTTTATTGCCGGAGCTCCGCTCCTGTGCGCTCCTGCAGGAAATGACCCCTGGACACAGACCAACAAAGGAGATGGCTTGGCTACCAGGCTGGGTACAAACTAAGCAACCACCCCAGTCGCCAAGGCCGCCGGCCTTAGACATGTCTGGAGAGGTCTGATTTAGACATGTAGCGGATTGAGAGAAGAAATGGCCAGAGGGGCAGCACCATTCCAGCCTGTGCAGACGTGGGACAAGAGTTTGCAAGGCTCCCCATCTGTGCAACGCTGTCTGCAAAAAGGGAGCGATTTGGCTGCTGCAGAAATTAGTGTGCTCTGGAGCCCCATCCTCCCTGAGCTAAGAAAAACAATGTGTGAGCTGGAAGCTAAAAAAAACCCCTGTGAGCTAGCTCACACTAACTCAGCATAGAGGGAACGCTGCTTTCTAGCGCAAGGAGCCTTCCCCTGGGGGAAGAGCCAGTTCCCTTGGAGGCGAGCTGTTTGGAACACGGGAAGGCTCCAGACTGAGCCGAGCGGCATGGCAGGATACGGGCTCTTAAGGGCCCAGAGTCGCAGCATCTCAGCCTGCAGACTGTGCAGAAGGATCCTCCCCTCGTGGTATCTGCAGCCCGGATCTCTCCAGCCCTGCCCCCTCCCCCATTTATTTATTTTATTGCATTTATACCCCGCCCTCCCCGCAAACAGGCTCAGGGCGGCTCACATAGGGCACTAAGTGCGTACAGTATACAAAGTTACAAAATACAACATTCAAAATTAAAACAGATTAAAATCCATTCTACGGATGCACATATAAATTCCTAACATCTTGCATAGCAGGGAGTAAGGCTGGGTAACGGAAAGATGTTGCCCAACCCCCCCGGCTGTCTCTTTCTATAAGGAGTGGTGGTGGTGGAAGTGGCCGTGGCGGCTCCTACTCGTAAGCCTGGCGGAAGAGCTCCGTCTTGCAGGCCCTGCGGAACTGCACAAGGTCCCGCAGGGCCCTGATCTCCTCCGGGAGTTCATTCCACCAGGTGGGAGCCGCCACTGAAAACGACATGGCCCTTGTTGCCACAAGCTTGGCCTCCTTGGGGCCCGGGGTCACCAGCCGGTGTTCTGACCCTGACCGAAGTGCTCTTTGGGGAATATGTGGGGAAATGCGGTCCCTCAGGTATGTCGGACCCTGGCCATATAGGGCTTTAAAGGTAAGCACCAGCACTTTGAAGTGAATCCGGTATGCTATAGGCAGCCAGTGCAGCGCTTTCAGCACAGGTCAGGTGTGCTCCCAGCAAGGGACCCCCACCAACAACCTGGCTGCAGCATTCTGCACCAGCTGTAGCTTCCAGATTTGTGACAAAGGCAGCCCCATGTAGAGAGCGTTGCAGCTGTCTCCTAGCCATCGCTCTGCCAGGTCCAGGTTGGGAAACACCTGGAGATTTGGGGAGTGGAGCTGGAGGAGGGCCGGGGTTGGGGAGGGGAGGGACTTCAAAGGCCTACAGGGGCTGTGCTCTCCAGATAAAGGGATCTCTAAAATATACTGGGTTCGAGATGCGAATAGTGATCAGCTCATAGTCTAGTAGTGATTTCAGCTTAACTCTAAGATGGTTCCGGGAGGGCCAGAGCTTTGCTTATGTGCATGCAAAACACCCCACACCCCACAAACACACCCACTCCCCATGATAGGCTATTTACAAAGCATTACTACTTGATTGGTGTATTCCAGAGTCCTGGTCAGCTATTGTTCTTGTGCTCCGAGCTCAGCCAGTCTCTGGGGTGATTCAATCAGGGATGATTCAATCCCAATACATAACACTGCCATCTGGAGATCAGCTGTAATAGTGTGAGCTCTCCATCCACCATCTGGGGGTTGGCAACCCTACACAAGGTAAAGGTAAAGGTTCCCTTGCTCGAAAGCCAGTCGAGTCCGACTCTAGGGTTGCGGTGCTCATCTCCGTTTAAAAGCCGAAGAGCCAGCGCTGTCCGAAGACGTTTCCGTGGTCATGTGGCCAGCATGACTAAACACCACGGCGCACGGAACGCTGTTCCCTTCCCACCGAAGCGGTACCTATTTATCTACTTGCAATGTCTTGCTTTCGAACTGCTAGGTTGGCAGGAGCTGGAACTAGAGACAGGCGCTCACTCCGTCATGCGGCACACTCGGGTCTCAAACTGCTGAACTACTGACCTTCCACAGCCTGCAGTTCAGCGTCTTAACCACTTGAGCCACCGCAGCTCCTTACCCTACACAAACATGAGGTCAAATTGGAATATATTTCCTTGGACTATACTAGGCTTGGTTGTTTTTTTGGGTTTCTTTTAAAGCAGTAGGCATCTAGGGTTGTCACGTCCCCTCTGGCCACCGGGGTATATGTGGAGGGGTAAGGTTGCCATATCCAGTTTGGGAAACGCCTGGAGATTTGGGGGTGGAGCCTGGGGAGGACAAGGAACTCAGTGGGGTACAATGCCACAGAGTCCACCCTCCAAAGCATCCATTTCGTCCAGGGGAACTGATCCCTGTCTCCTGGAAATTAACTGTGATTCCAGGGGATCCCCAGGCCCCACCTGGAGGCTGGCATCCCTACTGCAGACATACTTTGAACGTTGCACAGCGAAGGGGCCCTTAGCAGGTGGAGTTGTGTTCATGCACTGGGTCTGGCTGATGGCCATATCTGACACACCTCCCTTCCTCCCTTCACGATGAAGGGTATCTCCGGGACCATCTCCTCTGGTATGTCCCCGGAAGAGCATGATGCTCTGCTGAGAGCAATCTGCTGGTGATCCCTGGCCCCAAAGACATCCGGCTGTCCTCGACCAGAGGCAGGGCCTTCCCGGCCCTGGCTCCACCCTGGTGGAACTCTTTGCCCACTTCCATCGGGGCCCTGCGGGATTTAATGCCATTCCGCAGGGCTCGTAAGGCAGAGATGTTCCGCCAGGCTTTTGGTTGATGACAGCAACAGTTTTCCATCACGGATTATTGATTTTAAACTGTACGTTTGTATAATCATTGTAAATCCCTGTGTACTCGGGGATGGGGTGATTCAGACATTTATTATCATCATCATCATCATCATCATCATCATCATCATCATCAACAACAACAACAACAATAATAGTAATAACAGCCAACCCTGTGTTTTTGTGTATAGCCAGAGGCCTCAGTTTCTCTTTTGGCCGTGCATTTGTTGCTCTCTGCCTGGACAGAGGAGGCGGAGAAGGAGAAAGAGGCAGAGGAGGAGGAGGAGGAGGAGGAGGAGGGGAAGAAGAAAAAAAAGGAAGAGATTGGATTTGTACCCCGCCCTTCACTACCCGAAGGAGTCTCAGAGCAACTCCTTTCCCTTCCCTTCCCCACCACAGACACCCTGTGAGGTCAATGGGGCTGAGAGAACTCTCTCAAGAACTGCCCTTGAGAGAACAGCTCTGAGAGAACTTGTCACTGACCCACGGTCACACCAGCAGCTGCATGTGGAGGCGTGGGGAATCAAAACGGATGAAAAGGTAGTTTGGCCTTCTTCTTGCAAGTGAATCCACAACATTGGGTAGGGGAACAAAGTGTGAGTCCGGTGGCGTCTTTAAGATCAACAAGTTTACACCCAGAATTACACTTGTTGGTCTTAAAGGTGCCAGTGGACTCCAGCTTCATTCTATTGCTTCAGACCAAGGTGGGGTAGGGGATAACCATCTCCACTTAGTGAACATGGAAGACGAAGAAGGAGAAGAAGAAGGAGAAGAAGGGGGGGGAGGAGGAGGAGATTGGATTTATACACCACCCTTCACTACCCAAAGGAATCTCAGAGCAGCTTACAGTCTCTTTCTCTTCCCCTCCCCACAACACACACCCTGTGAGGTAGGTGGGGCTGAGAGAGCTCTCCTGAGAACTGCTCTTGAGAAAACAGCTCTGAGAGAACTTGTGACTGACCCAAGGTCACTCCAGCAGCTGCATGTGGAGGAGTGGGGAATCAAATCTGGTTCTCCCAGACTAGAGTCCGCACTCCCAACCATTACAACCAAGTGTCTCAAACTAGACAAGCAGGTGCAATCCTGTACAAGGGGAAATGGTTATAGCCTTCCTGTGTCTGAAGTGACTCAAATGTATGCACTTAGGACAACAAACTGTGTTCTGTTGTGGGCACTGCAGTTTAAGAAGGATGCTGACAATCTGGAATGTGTCCAGAGGAGGGCAACTAAGATGGTGAGGGGTCTGGAGACAAGTTCTGTGAGGAGAGATTGAAGGAGCTGGGGATGTTTAGCCTGGATATGATAGCCAACTTCAAGTACTTTAAAGGTAAAGGTTCCCTTGCTCGAAAGCCAGTCGAATCCAACTCTAGGGTTGCGGTGCTCATCTCCGTTTCGAAGCTGAAGAGCCAGCGCTGTCTGAAGACGTTTCCGTGGTCATGTGGCCGGCATGTCTAAACACCAAGGCGCACGAAACGCTGTTCCCTTCCCGCCGAAGCAGTACCTATTTATCTACTTGCAATTTCTTGCTTTCGAACTGCTAGGTGGGCAGGAGCTGGAACTAGAGATGGGAGCTCACTGAGGGCTGACATATAGACAATGGAGCGGAGGTTTTTTTGCTGTTGCCCCAAAAGGTTGGAACAGAACCAGTGGGTTGAAATGAAATCAGAAGAGTTTTTGGCTAACTATTAGAGAAGAACTTCCTGTTAGAGCAGTTCCTCAGTGGAACAGGCTTCCTCGGGAGGTGGTGGGCTCTCCTTCTCTGGAGGTTTTCCAACAGAGGTTAGATGGCCGTCTGACAGCCATGCTGGTTCTGTGAATTTAGGAGGGCAGGGAGGGATGAGTCCGTGCTCAGCTCTCATGACCTTTCCTTACATGTCCAGGGTAAATGCTGATCACTTGGGGTCAGGAAGGAATTCTCCTCCAGGCCAGATGGTCCCAGGGCTCCTGGAGGTTTTTTAATCATCTTCTGGGCATGGAGCAGGGGTCACTGAGGGAATGTGGGGGAGAGGTAGTTGTGAATTATCTTTCTTGTGCAGGGGGGTTGGACTAGATGACCGGGCTGACATATAGACAATGGAGCGGAGGTTTTTTTGCTGTTGCCCCAAAAGGTTGGAACAGAACCAGTGGGTTGAAATGAAATCAGAAGAGTTTTTGGCTAACTATTAGAGAAGAACTTCCTGTTAGAGCAGTTCCTCAGTGGAACAGGCTTCCTCGGGAGGTGGTTGGCTCTCCTTCTCTGGAGGTTTTCCAACAGAGGTTAGATGGCCGTCTGACAGCCATGCTGGTTCTGTGAATTTAGGAGGGCAGGGAGGGATGAGTCCGTGCTCAGCTCTCATGACCTTTCCTTACATGTCCAGGGTAAATGCTGATCACTTGGGGTCAGGAAGGAATTCTCCTCCAGGCCAGATGGTCCCAGGGCTCCTGGAGGTTTTTTAATCATCTTCTGGGCATGGAGCAGGGGTCACTGAGGGAATGTGGGGGAGAGGTAGTTGTGAATTATCTTTCTTGTGCAGGGGGGTTGGACTAGATGACCCTTGTGGTCCCTTCCAGTTCTGTGTTTCTCCAAGGATGTGAAAATTAGCCACCCCTACATTATTCCTGAGGAAGTGTTCTGTGCTGTTCAAAAGTCTGCTGCGGCAACTTCCCGAAGGGCGGCCTCAGGCTGCCCCACTACGATGGTGAGGATGAAGAGCATGAACTACTCTGGCACCAAGTCACATAACCAGAGGAGGGAACGAATGGGCAGAGACACAGCTGGAACTCCAACTCCAAAAAAGAAGAAGAGTTGGATTTATACGCCGCCCTTCACTACCTGGTTTACAATCCCCTTTCCTTCCCCTCCCCACAACAGAGACACCCTGTCAGACAGGTGGGGCTGAGAGAGCTCTTCTGAGGACTACTCTTTTTTTTAAAGTACCCGAGGGTACACGTTTATTGTTTTCTTATATTCCTAAACACAGACATAAACAACTACAACAAACAACATATAACCAAGAGACTAATTACAATTTGTTACTATACTATACTATACTATACTATAGGAGCTGTGGTGGCTCAAGTGGTTAAGATGCTGAACTGCAGTATAGTCAGTAGTTCAGCAGTTCGAGACCCGGGTGCCGCATGATGGAGTGAGCTCCCGTCTCTAGTTCCAGCTCCTGCCAACCTAGCAGTTCGAAAGCAAGAAATTGCAAGTAGCAAAATCGCAGCACGTCATCGTATTGACCTATAAATGCAGCAAAATGTAAGCAGAATATGTGACTGTTTTATTTTTGAAAGCTCATGTTGAATCTATATTTTGAGTTGCAATTTACTTAAAGAACAAACGTTTAAAGTGAAGGTAATTCTGTTAAGTAGATATTAAGACACAGTTGGAATTGTTGTTATAAAACAAACGGGGGGGGGGGACTTGGGACATGATCATTATTCCCCACTAGATGTGGAGTTTTTGGATAGGATTAATCTGGTTAGTAACCTCAATGGATGAGCTCTATGAGCCGCCCAGAGACCCCTACCAAGGGATTAGGGCGGTATATTAAATCGAAAGTTAAAATAAAATAAATAAATAAAATATGATGGTTACCTTGCTTGTCGTTCACTTCAAGAAAATAGATTCAAAAATGGTTCACTTTGGTCCTGTTCTTACGAGCCGTTTGGGCCGGGAGAAGGACGGATCAGGGCTGGAGCAAATGGGCGCGATCCCGCAGCAACATCTGGGGAACGTCATGCTTCCATCTCCGATCCGTCCCATCCCGCCCATACAGCGCAGCAAAAAAGAACCACCTCCCTGGGTGGTTCTTCGGATGGGCCGCGGCAAGTGTGGCCGTGGGGTTGCCGGCGCGTCCTTGCGCCGGCACATCCCCGGCTCCTGGCCGAACTGTGCATGTGTGAGCATGCGCGGTTCGCCAGGCTCCCCTTCGCACCGTTGCATTCTCCCCGGCATCTGATCGTGCCGGGGAGCAATGCGCCGCGGGATCCCATGGGATCCCGCCGCGGTGTCTCAAGTTTGGTGCGGCTCTGCTTAGCCGCATTCCAGCCGTCCCGTGTGGCAGGGAGCTTTGAGACACAAACTTCATGTTATAGGAGACTAATTTCTGATATCTACGATGCTATTTTTATGATATACGATGTAAACTCACTAATGTTTAATTGTGCTACAATGTTAAATCTTTATTCAATGTTTTATAGGCTAGACTTGGTTATTAACAAAAAATTAACAATCACTGAAACTGTCACACTCAAACGGAAAAATTCCCCACTACATCTAGCAAGAGAACTTTATTATAAACACTCTATCACCATAACATGGCAGACATAATTGTAGAGGTCTAAACTCAAAAATTAAAGCCAAATGCATTGTTCAAGATTTACAGACACAAAAGATAAACATTGCATTTCTGCAAGAGACGAATATTAAAAAAGGTAATAAAGTACTCCCATTGAACTGGTTCAACTCTCAATTCATAGCATATGGAACAAATAAATCTCGAGGAGTAGCCATCTTGTTTTCCAAGACTACTAGATTCAAAATGGAACACTCTATAATTGATACAGCAGGCCAATTTAAAAGGAACTTTGAATGAGAAACCCATCACTATCGCAACAGTCTATGCCCCCAATCAAGACCAATTTAAATTTTTAACTCAATGCTTTACAAAGCTTATTCAATTCCAACAGGGTCCAATTATTGTAGGTGGTGATTTGAATTATCTGATGGACGAGAAGATGGATAGATCACTTGGCAACCCAACAACAATCAAGAAAAATAAAAAAAACAGATACTAACACAACTTCATTTTTAAATACAAAAATATGGGTTTATTCGATGTTTGGAGAAAACAACATCTAAAAGAGAGGGATAACACATATTTTTCCAGCAAACATAAAACACACACTAGAATTGACTACATCTTAACCTCTCAAGAATTTTTGCAAAAATGTTCCTCAGACCTTGCTCCAGTACAGTGCTCCTTCCAACTATTAACGGACAAGAAATATACACAACATTGGAAGCTAAACAAATTACTATTATTTGACACCAAAGCTAAACTTGAACTACAATCCCAACTACAAGTATATTTCCAACTCAATACACAAGAAGATACTTCTAAAACGATCTTATGGGAAGCTTCCAAAGCAGTCATGAGAGGAAAATGCATTTCACTTCTAACATTCTGCAAAAAAGAAAAAAAGAAAAAATGTTCCGAATTAATTCATAACATACAGGAACTTGGGAAAAAAACATAGAACCACATGCAATTCTAAAATTTATAAGAGATTACAAAATGCAAGAAAACAACTTGAAGCAATGGATACATTAAGAATTTGGAAAGCAATTTTTAATGTACACCAAATG
>NW_015161428.1:532724-541940 GCF_001447785.1 Gekko japonicus
ACACTTCGCAGAACTAAACCAACAGGAGGACTAGCAGATCCAGCTTTGCCAACCTATTACTATGCAACTACACTAGCTTCACTACTAAGACAATATCATGATAAAGACATACTAGATTGGAAATGGATGGAAGAAGAAATTACAAACAACACCAAAATACAAGAAATACTATGGGAATCACAAAGATCTAAAATTTACAAATCAATAACTAACCCTTTCCTAAGCAACACACTCAAAATCTGGCACCAAAGCAAAACAATACTAATCTCTCCACATTCACAATTGCACACCTTTATAGGACAACAATGGTTTAAACCTGCTAAAGAAAAGAACACCTTTCTTACCTGGAGATCCGCAGGCATTACTCGAATAGTAGACGTAGTCTTGAGAAACAAACTCCTAGCAAAATCTGAAATAGAAAAAAAATACAAAGTTAATATACAATGGTTTGAATACCTACGAATACGCCACTTAATCGAATCTACTGAACTAAAAAAAGCGATTACATCCCCACTTACTGAATTTGAGAAAATTTTATTCAAAGGATGCAAAAAAAGGGGCCTAATCTCTAAAATTTACAAATCACTACTCCAATTACAACGCACTAAATCAATGAGCTACCAAACAGCATGGCACACAGACTTACAGCAAACTTTGACTGATGATCAATGGGCTCTTATTTGGAAAACACAACACAACATTTCGAAATCTATAGAAATCCAAGAAGCATCACATAAAGTTTTTTTGAGATGGTATTCAACGCCAGCAAAACTTACATACATAACCTCAAAAATCTCTCCATTCTGTTGGAAATTACGTGGCGAAAAAGCTACCTATTTCCACACTTGGTGAAAATGCAAACACAGTTTCAATTTTTGGAAATCTGTGAAAAATAAAATATTAATACTTACAGGATATGAAATACCTCTCAATCCACAACTTGTGCTGTTAAACTTATGGCCAAAAAACAGCCCACCTAATATACGAAAACAGTTAATAAATATTTTAATAACAGCTGCAAAAGTAGTAATAGCTAAAAACTGGAAAGACAAACAACCTCCAACCATCAACCAATGGCTTTCTAAAGTTTGGGATTTTTTTTTACTTGAAACAATATATAACACTACGGATCAAAATGAGTGTGAGTTATATAACCCCATATTAGAGAAACCATCATTTGATAAATTTGATTGGGAAAATATTACTGATGCTAAATACAAGATATTATTATATGGTTAAAACACTGTGAAATTTTTACATCATTAAGATATACATGTAAATGAAGATGACTTGTTTGTATTTAACCCGAGGTGAAGAAACCTGTGTAAAGTTAATTCTTTCTTTAATGTTATATTGTAAAAATTAATAAAACATTTTCTGGTTAAAAACAATAAGAGCTGTCCCTGAAAAAAGAGCAGTTTATGTCAGAGTTCTCTCAGCCCCCCCTGCCTCACAGGGTGCGGTCAGATGGCATCCCGGGAGTGGTGTAAACTGCTCTGGTTCCAACTGGACTAATTTGATCCGGGACAAGTGCAGTCACACATACCTCTCTTACCATGCAGCACATCGCTCCCGGGCGTCCACACTAGGCGCGCAGCAGTGTGCATTGATGGTTTTTAATTTTTTTTTTACAGTTTGCGCATGTGCATAGACAATCTTTCATATAATTGAGATCCTCGCGCATGCGCAGAACACCGTATCCCGAAAAGCATGCCCTGAAGTGAATACTCTCTTTAAACTTTAACACTGAAACTGGCCTCCGTGAGGTCCCGGACTCCTCTAAAGCCTTAAATTCGGCACCGTTTAAACTTTGTTTTTGTTAACGCCGGGGCAAAGCTTCGCCCAAGTGCACATCGCCGACACACACACACAACAAAAGGAGGACGAAAAGTGGAAGCCTTGGGTTTCCGAGCGGAAGTGGCTCTACACCGGCGGAGGAGCAATCACACATCAGGAAAATGCGGCTACACCCAGAGCACCAAGAAAACCCCACTTGGGGACCTGGTAGCAAAATACTACGGTTCAAAAGGGGGGTTGCAACGGTTGGCAATGGCTAGGGACAGGAGACAGATGTTGTGCGTGTGATAGTGCGTAAGTAGTCTGTTTCTAACCAGCATGTATACGGGCTTAAATGGCCCAGGGTGTTTGTTGTGGGGAGGGGAAGGGAAAGGAGTTTGTAAGCCGCTCTGAGACACCTTTGGGTAGTGAAGGGTGGGGTATAAATCCAACCTCCTCCTCCTCCTCCTCCTCCTCCTCCTCTACTACTACTTCTTCTTCATACACTGGTGCTCAATGTAACATATGATCCTTGTTGTTTGTATCACTACAACAAATTACAACATAGTTATTTCTTACAATAACCAATAATAACAAACCACAGCATGTCCTTTTGCCCCATCCAACTTTGTGAAAGATTTTACAGCACCTACTTTTGCTTAATGCAGCTTGTGAAAGATTCTGACGGGGTCCCGGTCTACTTTCAGCCTGTAACTGCCCTTACTCCCTTTGATGGAAGAGACACACATCCAGACACACTGGATAATTGTTACCAGAACAATTTGGAGAGCCCGTGCAGTTCCCATGGCCCACTGTGTAAACTTTTAGCAATTCCACATCACAAGAGAAAGCAACACCTGGCTCTAAAGAAAATCTTTGTTCACGTATTTATTTCTGGATGTGTGTTGTTTACAATTAGTAATATTGACCACTGGGGAAGGCCCTAAGGGGCCGAAACGCGTATGGTCTACTGGTCATAAGATATACCCATCAATTGTATATGTGCAACTTCTTGCTGAGGCAAAGCAAGGCTTGGAGGGATCTCCCTGGAACTGAGCACAGACTCTCTTGGGTTACTGGTGGAAAGACAGACAAGAGGAGAAAAAGGTTTAAATTCATGACTATGGATCTATTTAGCCATAATAAGAAAACTCGATTTTTTAAAAAAAGCAATTAGGATCTGATGGGCAGACATGTTGGTCTGAAGCAGCAAAAGAAAGCCTGAGTCCAGGGGCACCTTTAAGACCAACAAAGTTTTATTCTGGGTCTAAGCTTTCCGGTGCAAGAAGTGTGCACATGTGATGAAATGAGCAAGGAAGGGGGTGGAACCTCTAGGTACAGAAGGGTGCAGTCTGTAATTTCCACATAGAGAAGAAGAAGAAGAGATTGGATTTCTACCCCGCCCTTCACTTGGAGTCTCAGAGCGGCTTACAAACTCCTTTCCCTTCCCCTCCCCACAACAGACACCCTGTGAGGTGGGTGGGGCTGAGAGAGCTCTGACACCAACTGCTCTCTTTCAAGGACAGCTGTGCCAGAGCTTGTGACTGACCCAAGGTCACATCAGCAGGTGCAAGTGGAGGAGTGGGGAATCAAACCCGGTTCTCCCAGATTAGAGTCCGCGCACTTAACCACTACACCAAACTGGTGTGTAGACTAGCCAGGAGATCCTAGATTTGTCTGGCAGTCACAAGTTCTAGCTCTTAGCATTCAGCTAGAGGTGAGCCAGATGTTTTTAGGGGCTGAGAGAGCTCTGAAAGAACTGTGACTGGCCCCAGGTCACCCAGCTGGCTTCTTGTGGAGGAGTGGGGAATCGACCCCGGTTCTCCAGATTAGAGTCCTGCCACTCTTAACCACTACACCAAACTGGGTCAGTGCAGTCTGTGCGGAAATCAGAGGGGGGAAGCAAGACTGCCCTGCAAGGTTCTTAATACCTTGTTTAAGGTAACTATGATTTATGTATGGAAATTGCTAGGGGAGGGAGACCTTTGTTCCAAATTGTAATTTTAGAATTATTGTTTCAGGACTGTGTTGTCTAACGGGGAGTTCAACTGGGACCCTCATCTTGGAATCCGGTGCACCGAGTGTTCAGCTGGAGACTTCCTGGGCCACCGACAAGAGGAAAGAGATGGACTTTGGGGGAGGCAGGTTGTGAAGGAGGGAAACGTTAATTGTTTGGACTTTAAAAGATCCCTGTTCTGTTGTGTGAAGAAGATCTTCACCCAAAGAGTGATTAACACATGGAATTCACTGCCACAGGAGGTGCCGGCGGCTACAAGCATGGACGGCTTCAAAAGGGAATTAGATAAGCATCTGGAGCAGAGGTCCATCAGTGGCTATGAGCCACAAGGTACAGATAGGGACTCTGGGGCAAGTGATGCTCTGTCTTCTTGGTGCTTGGGGGGGGGGGTCAACAGTGGGAGGGCTTCTAATGTCCGGGCCCCACTGGTGGACCTCCTGATGGCACCTGGTATTTCTGGCCACTGTGTGACACAGAGTGTTGGACTGGATGGGCCTTTGGCCTGATCCAACATTGGTGTCTCTTAAAGCCGAAAGGACGCTCAGTTGTGGATGTGTCTGATGGTGAAAGGAAAGTCCGATGCTGCAAAGAACAATCTGCATAGGAACCTGGAATGTAAGAGACAGTGTCATAGATGCAATGAACATGAAATTGAGCCAACTTCAGAAGACGGCGGAAGACAGGAAGGCCTGGCGTGATCTGGTCCATGGGGTCGCGAAGAGTCGGACTCGACTGTGCAACTGAACAACAACAACAAAATGTTCTTATCTATTTTTTTGTTGTTAAGTGAAAAGTAAAAATATTTTATTATCTTTGAACTGCAGGATTCATTCCGAGTTCTGGCCCCACAGAACCCACAAACTGAGGTTACACATGCCCATAAAAGCTTATACCCAGAATAAAACTTTGTTGGTCTTAAACGTTGGACTGAAATGTTGTCCTGTAATTAGGGCTGTCAGGCATAGCCTGGCAACCAGCAGTAGATGAGGAGGCAGGGGTTTATACTTTGTGTGTGTGGTGTGGGGTGTGTGGTGGGGTGTGTGATCAGCATCCCTGAAGTGAAGGTGCAACTTTCGGTGGAGCCCTGAATTGACATCATTGTGCCAGGGGAGGTGCTCTGCCATTCACCCCAAAGACTCTGGTTTTGGGCCAATGCTAGAGCATCGCCTGATATGATGATGTCAGTTCAGGGCTGCACTGAAAGCTGTGCCATCATGCCAGGGACACAATCATGCCCCCCATTTCACCTGTCATTTCTCCTCCCATTGCCCAGTTGAGCATCGGCAAGCAGCAGCGGCAGCAGCAGTGGGGCTGGCAATTGTCTGTCCCCAGCAGCAATGGGGCAGAGCTCTTGGACTTAGGGACACAACTGAATTAGGCCCACGAGCAGCACAAAAGGGATAAGGAGGAGAGCCAACAGAAAATACCCACTCATCTAACATGCAATTTCCTCTCTCTCCCTCTAGCTGATATCAGGAGGGAAAGAAACAAAAGAGCCAGATAAAGAGAGCTGCAGTGTTTAGAAAAGCTGCTTTTGAAGCACAGGGAAACTTCTGCTCAAAACAGAAGTTAACATTGGCTGCAGGCCTAGTGCTGCAAAGGTCTTAGTGGTGCAACACAGTGATTGCTTTGCCTTAAGAGGCCCTGAACAATTAACACCCACTCTTATTCATCCAGCAACTGGCCAGAAGGGGGAAGAATTGGTCATGCCAGTAGAAAACTGGTCAGTTGACAATACTAGTAGCTGGTCACTGGGGAAAGCATGGACCTGACTAGTCCACGAAGGCTCTTCCGCCATCTTGTTAGAGCATCACAGGCCAGGTTCCTTCATCTGGTCATCCCCACGCAGTGGCATGGGGGGTGGTGGAGGCTGCTGGCTCAAATAATGAGACAGTGTGTGAATCGGCATCTATCTGTGAGGTAGGGTCGCCAGCCTCCAGGTGGGGCCTGGGGATCTCCTGCTTTTACAGCTGATCTCCAGCTGACAGAGATCAGCTCCCCTGGCGGAAATGGCTGTTTAGAAGGGTGGGCTCCCTGGCATTGCGCCATGCTGAGGTCCCTCCCCTCCCCGAGCCCCACCCTCTCCCGGATCCACCCCCAAAGTCTCCAGGTATTTCCTAACCCAGGCCTGGCAACCCAAGTGTGAGGGCAGTGCATGAGGCCCACCAGGCTTTTTAGAAGTGCAATTGCATCTGGGGTGAGGCACTCCTGCCTTTCTGTGACTCCGTTTTTGGTCAGACATGACAACTGCTGGCTGTTCTGGTAGGAAGGGGAGAGTCTGTTCGGGGGGGGGGGGACAAAAGCTGGGGACCGGGCCCTTAGCTGGGGGAGCATTTCGGTGCCCGGCCCCCAACTTCCTGCCAAGACCCCCTGATTTCCCACCCAGCCCTGGCCCCCTGATCCTCTGGGCTGTTGGGAAGACTCCCCACTGCCCCTTCCCCAAACACCAGAATAAATAGAACTACTGCAATTATGCAAACAATGATTGTAATAATAATCTCCTAAGTGAATACAAAAATACAAAATTACAGCAACATTTTTGTTTGTTTAGAACAGATGATGAATAGATGATGGACGAAATTCTCCGGAGTTGGTGTTCCATTTCGTAAAGACTTCTTCACACATCAAAACTCATAAAGAAGTGTCCTCACAAAGTCACAGACATTGGATTCTCCATTTTTCCAAAACATTTGTAGTGTTCATTCCTGATGTACATCAGACCGTAGTGCAAATGCGGGCTGATCAGACTTCTTACGAAGTTCTCCGGAGTTGGTGTTCCGTTTCGTAAAGACTTCTTCACACATCAAAACTCCTGACAAAAAACATTCTTACAGTTATTTCAGAACAGTACACCTAGGTACAATGCATAAATTCATTGAATTAATTTAATACATACATAAAGAAGTGTCCTCACAAAGTCACAGACATTCTAAATGGATTCTCCGTTTTTCTACAATAAAATTTCATATTCAAATCACTCTGGTCTTATAGCATTATTTACTGCATTATTAACAACAACTTTTTTTTTACAAGGTTATAGTGCAAATATAATAAAACTCTTACCCAAAACATTTGTAGTGTTCATTCCTAATGTATATCAGACCATAGTGCAAATGCGGGCTGATCAGCCTTACCTGGTACTATCTACCAAAGTCCTTTTATATTTGTTTCTTAAAGGTACCTCAAGCTCTTTGATCTCATTCACATTCAGTAAAAATATTTAAAGGAAACCTACAACAAAAGGGATAAACTGACAGAAGTCCTACACTCTAATAACAATAGCATATGGTAAAAACTCCAAACACGAATCCAACTGTTACAGAATGGTATGCATTAAGACATGAGAATCACCCGATTTCTAATGTTGTACCTAAGTTACTACAGAAAACTAGCTAAGTCCAATGATATATTAAGTCCAGCTGATTGGCAGGTGTTAAGCCTGAAACTCCAGTACGCCTCCCTTTGTAACAAGATCTTACGAGTGTCAATAATCTGGTAAGGTTTGGGACGAATTACTTCAAGTGTTACACATTTAAAGTCCTTGGGACTGTGGTTCTGTTCTAAAAAATGTGATACAAGTGGAGCGTCCATACATCTGTGTCTGAGTCGGGACTTATGCCCCAAACACGGCTTGCTCGAAAGGAAGGCGAGGCGTGAGCAACTTGGGCAGTGTCCACACCCTCCAGCTCTAGTCCTTCCAGGGGCAGGGTGACTTCCCCCCCTGCCAGCAGCCCCGCTGGTTCCATCCCAGGCTGGTGGGGGGGGAAGCTGTGGGTCCTGAGCTGGCAGCAGGGGCATGGGGCGGCCGCTGCAGGAAGAGGTGCAAGGCAGCCAGGAGGGCCAGTAGGTGAGGTGGGGCAGGTGGGTCTCAACCAGCACCCCCTCCCCTGCCATGCCCAGTGTGACGCAGAAACCCTTGGCAGCACTCAGAGGCTGTGGAAACTTGAGCTGCAGTGTTAGAAGAGTCAAACAACAAATATATACACTGCAGAAACCTTATTTATAAGTTAAAGTATTCTATATGTTCCATCTTATAAAGTGCATTCTGTGTTATTCATAACATTATAAAACAGGTATATATTCATTACAATCAATATCAACAATAATAATTAGTTTGTACAACCCAGTCAATTTACATCCTTTTTACACAATCAACCCCTAACGGGAGTTTCTACAATTGTACACCCGCTTCTCCTTGCTTGAAAGTCTCAAGGCCTTGAGAAAGACAGGAGCGCTCCATCTATGATTGTCAGCTGCTTAATGGGCCTTTTGTAGGACCAGCAACAAACATCAATTTAAACTCCAATGTAACCACAAAAGGAAACTTCCCCCTTTAGAAGACTTTCAAGCAAGGAGAAGCGGGTGTACAATTCTAGAAACTCCCATTAGAGGTTGATTATGTAAAAAGGATGTAAATTGACTGGTAGCTATTAGATTGTACAAACTGATTATTATTGTTGATATTGCATGTAATGACTATGACACGAATGCGGTACTAGGCCAGGCAACAGTAAGAGAGTCCAAAAGCAGTCCAAGATCAAAACTGGGCAAGCAGCAATACCGAGAGACCAAGTCCAAATCACCAACCATTAGAGTAGTTGTTAAAGCCAGAGTCCAAAGAAGTCAGAAGCCAGAGAGTCAGAAGTCCGAGGGGCAGGTCAGGAGCAGAGTCGTACGAGACGAGGTCAGGAGCCGAGGAGTCAAGACAAGGAGCAGGAACTGGAACACAGGTGGTGAGGAGCAGAGCTTCATCCAAAATGACTAGTTGCTAGCACAACAAGTTGGCGTGAGTGTGATAACTAAATAGCCCGGCAGGCTTGTCATTAGCGCACCCTGATAGTGTCCCAGCTCCTGCTAGTACTCAGGGCTAAATGAGCACCTACCACGCATGCGCGCATCCCATCACTGGGATGCCATGTCCCGTTGGCGTTGTTCCCGCAGATGGGATACCGGTGGGGGCGAGTCAGGGGGCGTGTTGCTCCAGCGTGGGTCTGCTTCAGCTGCTGCTGGAGCAGTTTCCGTGGCTTCAGGTGCGGGGTTGTCAGGAGCCGGAAGCTCATCTCTGTCAGCTATGCTGCCATATGGTTTATGGGCCCGGCTTCGCTTTCATGACCTGTGTGCCAGTTGCTGCCGCATTCCTTTCTTTTCGCTTCCCCCCCTCGTTATCACTGACCTTGTAGCCTGTCTGTGTAGTGTCTTCCCATCAATTAATCGTGTGACTAGTTTCGTTTCCCAGCCTTGGCTCTAACGGCCTTGGTCCTCCTTCCCGCCCACGGGAGTCAGGCCGATTGGCCCATAGGTGTGTGTGGGGGTACATTTGACTACCCTATATCACTCTCAGCTTTCTGTGTAGTAGTTATTCCTAACAGTGCTTATGTTTCTGCAACCATAGTACTAGCAATAAAGTATAACCTTCAAAGCAG
>NW_015161428.1:542286-545530 GCF_001447785.1 Gekko japonicus
ACGCAGCAGCCATGACAGAATATATACCTGTTTTAGAATATTATGAATAACACACAATGCACTTTATAAGATGGAACACATAGAACACTTGAACTTATAAAAAAGGTTTTTGCAGTGTTGTTGAGCGCTCAGAGGGTGGCAGAGCCAGGGCAGGCACGCGGCATGGCTGAGGCCGGCAGATCCGGGCCAGGGTGCCTCTTCCTCCTCCTGTTCTGCCCAGTGGAGGCTGGCAGCGGCCAGCTTTGCAGCGCTTGGCTTCCAGGGCACATCGGTGCTCGCTCGTCCACCCCCTCACCCTGCTGCTGCGCGTTCTGCCGGAGCCGGGCGTGCTTTCCCCTCCATCCACCACATGAGAGGCCTCCATAGATAGAGCGGCTGCCTGCTCCAACGACTTCAGCCCGTGCCCGCTGGAGAGCGTGAGGTTTTTAAAATATTAATTTAAATTAATTTTTTAATTTTTGTGACGTCAGTGCTCCCCGACTTATTTGAAGACACCCCCCCCCCGAATTTAAAAAAACCTGGCTACGGGCCTGCTGGGGACAGAAGGCCAGCGTCGATTTCTAAAAGATTTCTAATTTCTAAAGAGAGTGTGGGCTCCGGTCTGCCTGGAAGATCCATCCTCTGTCTGGAATTCCCCTGTCCCAGATGTGTTGAGATCTACGCTGGTGGCGGCGCACGGGGGGGGGGGGTTGTCACAAGACCACCACCCCGGTGCAAATTCATACCAATGTCTCCTAACCCTCTTTCGTTTTCAAAAGTTCCTTTTCCTCCTGCTCTGACCTGACTCTGAAAGAGTCAAAAGTGGAAACGGCCGATGGATTTTGCCCCGGGACACATAATCGAGTTTGAGACGTCTGCCTGGACTTGCTGTAGAATTCTTTACTGTAATCAGCTGGCTGACCTTCCAAGTGCAAAATCCACCCCCCAGGGCCCTGGAGATGGGAGGGAGGAGGGTTACTCTTGGTTAGGGGACTCGGATTAAATCCAGGTAAAGAAATGGCTGTATTCAGCCCTACCAGAATGAGAGGTAGGTTAGGCCGAGGGTGTGTGACTGACCCAAGAACACCCAGCAGGCCCCTGTGGCAGAGTCTGGATTTGAGCCTGGGTCTCCCAGATTGTAGACCGACGCTCTGTCTACTATCCCCACGCCGGCTCTCGGCTCTCTGGGTCCTGCATGTGTTGACTAGACAAGCCCAGATGCTGCTTCTGCCCATCAGAGATTTAACTTTGAGAGGCTGGGAAGGAAAGATCGGAAGCCTGAAGTGTTCTTTTGCCCGCGGGGCACTTCCACACCTTCTTCCCCTCCATGTGCATGCGCACCCCCCCCCAATCACTGCCCTCCACGTCAAGATAAGAGCAAAACGAGGGGGTCATCCCCCCCCAATCACTGCCCTCCACGTCAAGATAAGAGCAAAACGAGGGGGTCATTTACAAAGCTCCGGAAAAGAGGGGATGGTTCCTGACAAAGTGGGAAGACTGGAGGAAACGGGACGCCCCACATCCATGGTGGTGGTGAGGAGGAGAACAGGTTGCCGAACACAGCCTTGCTCTGAAGGCCGGGAAAGGGGGGGGGAAGAGAAATGGAGAAGATGGGAAGAGAGGCGCTGCCCCAAAGAATCCCACAGGGGCAGGAGGGGGAACGGATGAGCCAGGGCCTGCTCGGGCGAGAGGCCGAAGGAGAGCGCACGGCCTTTCATCAGTGGCCACAATGCCCTCCAGGACGCCAAGGAGGGCTGTGAAAAGCGCAGGGCTGGTTCAGACTTCCGTGGGGTCTCCATGGGAACCAGCCCTCCAGGGGACCTATTCTCTCTCTCGCCTCCTTTCCCTCTTTTGTCAGTGGTTAGTCGGTGGTTGTTGTTGTTTGTGTCATTAAAACTTCCCTCCTGGAAGGCTGGGTGGGGGAACCTCCACTCAGCCTCTGGGACAGACCTCAAACCCCCACCCCACTGCTCCTGATGGCTGCCTGGCCTCCTTCCTCGGCCCCTTCTGCATCTAGCATTCGCTCCTCTGTTTTGCCAAGCCCACGTTGGGACAGAAATTCCCCTCAGTGTCGCATGCCACTTTCACTTTAGTTGCGTGCCAGATTTTATGGTAGCCTCCACACTGCATGCCCCTTTCACTTCCTTTGACCTCTCGACTGTCTGCGTAGATTTATGGCCGTTTTATGGCCCTTCAGTCAGTACGTGTTGGCCAGGGGTATTTGAATGTGGTTTTGAGCCATATCTTTTTCTGTTCCAGTGTGGGTTTGGCAAAACAACGGAGCGAACGCTAGATGCAGACTGGGCTGTTGTCTGTCCTAAGTACCTGTAATGTATTCAGCCTGACATGCCCGGACTTGCCCGGGCTGGCCAGGCACAAACCGTCTGTAGCTTGAGTCGAAAGACAAAGAATCTGAAGGATCCTAGCTGGCCCAATCAAAGGGCTAGCTTTCCAGCCGGGAGACCAATGGTCACCCAGTTACTGTAAATAGCCTATTAGGAGTAGGGGGTGTGTTTATGGGTACTTGGTGGCGGGTTTTCTGAACGCTTATAAACCGGCCTGTGAGCTGGTCACTTGTCTTTGTCCTGAACCAAATAAAGGTATGCGTAGCGGAAATCACTCCCCGTCTGCATACTTTTCACTGGCGACGAGGATGGGATTCACGACCCCATGAACAAAGACCCGGACGCCAACCCGAGCGCTGCCCCGAGCACTGACGCCGAGACCTCCGGAAACCGCGCTGCGTCGCATCCCAGCTCTCCGGCACCCGCTCATTGCCCCGCTCCCAGCTCTGCTCCGCACCCTGCTGACCCCGAGAGCAGCAGCGCCCTTCTCAACGCTCCAGTCGCCGCCGCCATCACAGGGGACACCCAACCACGTGGCTGCAGCACAATGGCGACCCCTCCGAGCAACATCTCCGCTTTTGATATCGGCTGCCCCTCCGAATGGGAGGCCTGGCTCGAGATCCTGACGAGCTACTTCAACTGCCACAAAATTACGGAGGACGGAACGAAGAAGGACCATTTCCTCCAGTTGTGCGGCATGAGCACGGTCCTACTCCTGAAGGACCTCATCGCCCCCAAAAAGACCGCAGAGGAGCCCTACACGGAGCTGATCCAGGCGTTGACGGATCACCTGGCACCCAAACCCACCAAATTCGCGGAGCGGATGGACTTCTGTGCGAGGGTACAAGGCCCCGACGAGTCCGCGTACGATTACCTGGTGGGACTCCGGTGAGCGGCCACCAACTGCGAGTTCCAGAGTC
>NW_015161428.1:545835-545997 GCF_001447785.1 Gekko japonicus
TGCGTGGAGGACCACGAACGCAAGTCGTGCCATTCCCGAAACGCGGTCTGCCGCTCCTGCAACAAGGCTGGGCACATCGCAAAGGTCTGCCGGTCCAAGGGACAACGCCCAAAATCGACAACACACCAGACCACCGCGGAACTGCCTTTCGAGCTCCACACC
>NW_015161428.1:548739-555180 GCF_001447785.1 Gekko japonicus
TCAGAACCACAGCCGCCATCCTGGATGGAGCCCGAGACCCCTCACCCCGAGGTACCAGCCACTCCAACCTCGGCGGACCCCGCGCCAACCCCGGTCCACGCGGCCCCAAGGGCCCCAGAGGCAGAGCTCATAGCCACCCCGGAACCGCGCCGCTCGACGCGACCCAGGAAGCAACCGGCGCACCTAAAGGACTTCGTCTGTGGGTGCATTGCAGACCGAGGGGGGAGGGGTGTAATGTATTCAGCCTGACATGCCTGGACTTGCCCGGGCTGGCCAGGCACAAACCGTCTGTAGCTTGAGTCGAAAGACAAAGGATCCGAAGGATCCTAGCTGGCCCAATCAAAGGGCTAGCTTTCCAGCCGGGAGACCAATGGTCACCCGGTTACTGTAAATAGCCTATTAGGAGTAGGGGGTGTGTTTATGGGTACTTGGTGGCGGGTTTTCTGAACGCTTATAAACCGGCCTGCGAGCTGGTCACTTGTCTTTGTCCTGAACCAAATAAAGGTATGCGTAGCTGAAATCACTCCCCGTCTGCATACTTTTCAGTACCCACAGGCAACGGGGCCCAAATGGGACGGGTCTTGTGTGGCACACAGAAACTGTAGCCCAATCTGCATCTAGCATTTGCTCCGCTGTTATACCAAACCCACGCTGGAACAGAAATTCCCGTCTACATCGCATGCCACTTTCACTTTGCTTGAGTGTCGCATTCTATGGCAGTGTCCAGACTGCATGCCGCTTTCACTTTGCTTGATCTCTGGTTTTATGGTGGCTGTCTGCAGAGATTTATGGCCGTTTTATGGCCATTCAGGGGTGACTCCGCAGTCAGTACGGTGTTGGCCCGGGGTAGTTGAATGTGGTTTTGAACCACATCTTTTTCTGTTCCAATGTGGGTTTGGTAAAACAGCAGAGCAAACGCTAAAAGCAGATTGAGCCTATAAATGAGAATTAAAGAGATTCTGTGTAACACGCAGACTTATGTTTTATTTCCTTCGATGGTCGTGGCCCCGCCCCCAGCGTGCTCGGCGTCCTAACGTCACTTCCTGGTGACGCGCACGTCGGGGTAGGGTTTCCCCGGGGCCCGATCCGCCGGCGGCGTGGAACGGTCCTCTGGGGTGGGGGTTTCCCCGCCCCCCCAGGGGACTTGGCAAGCCTAGGTGACTCTGCAGTCAGTATGGTGTTGGCCCAGGGTAGTTGAATGTGGTTTTGAACCGCATCTTTTTCTGTTCCAGTGTGGGTGGGTTTGGCAAAACAACAGAGCAAATGCTAAATGCAGATTGGGCTAGAAAGAGCTCCACAAACCTGTTTTTCATCTGCACGTCAATCCCACCCCCCACATATATCCCACCGATTCACAATCGATGTCACCTGCGAAACTAGTCCACTCCTGTCCAGACGCTGGACTTCTGGGCAGGGTCAGAACCAGTCCTCGGGCCACTAAGGAGGCTTCCCAACCTCCTGGCAGTGCCCGTCAATCTCCCGGAATGACAACTGACCTCCCGACTGGTAGGGGACTGGGGAATACTTGGGGATTTGCGGATGGAGACCGGGAGGGCAGGGTTGGGGGAGGGGAGGGGAGGGACCTCAGTGAGGGATGGTATCATCGAGTTTACCTTCCTAAGCAGCCGTTTCCCACCAGAGAAGTGGAACAGATGTTTTAAATGGATAAATAAATAATAAATAATGAAGCGAGCTCACTAGTCTGGACATCAGTTGTCATTCCGGGGCAATCTCCAGCTCCCACCTCCCACCTGGAAACTGCATCACACCAGGGAATTGATCAATGGTTCTCAGAGATTTTGCCATAGTGCTTGCTAAACGGATGAACTATATTGGAATTTCAATGCCACACACTCTGACAAAGTTGTGAACGAAACGAGACTTGGTATGTGTAGTCCGTAGTGTTGAGGGCGTTGTTATGAATGATTCCCGAGGAACGGATGAGCTCCAGTAAACTGAATTTTGGATAAGAATGTGTACGTCTGGGGATATTTGGGGGGGGGGGCATAATATATCACGGTGGTTCTGCTCCTCTTTACCCACTTGGAGGTTGGCAACCCAAGACTGCAGACATTGAACATGAAGATTAAACATGGGAAATTGTTGTATTTGGTTGAATGGCTGGATTTTGGCTCCCAGCACCTCGAGTGGGTGGAAGCAGGGGATATCCGGGCCCCTCGGTTGTTGCGGAAGTTCCATCACAACTTCCCAGACAAACCGGGAGATGTCCCGGACAAACCGGAGACCTTCTGGAGTGGGCGGGAGAAGCAGGTTTTTGAGAGGGCAGAATGTCAGCTATGCTGCCATAAGGGTTGGGGGTGGGGTGGGGTATTCACTAGCCTGTATAACAAGTACGCTGCATTCCTTCTTGGCTTCTGTAATGCTTGCTTATCTATGGCCTTGCAGGTGGTGTGTAGTGTCTGGGATTCAGGAGAACCGTGGGAGCGCTTTCGGTTCTCAGCTTCGGCCCTAACGGCCTGGGGCTCCTTCTCCTGCACGCGGGAATGTGGCCAATTGGCCTAAGGAAGGGTGTGTGTGCATACAAATACCCTATATCCAATTATGCTTGTAGGAGTGACGCCATTCCTAACAGTAACTTTGTCGATGCATCTATAGCTCTGCAATAAAATATAACCTTTCTGACAAGCGTGTACTCAGTTGTTGGCTGTGGAACCTGATACATCAGATCCACTCAAGGAAATGGCCGTTTCAGAGGGTGGCGCCCAGGGAATTATACCCCACTGAGGCCCCGCCTCTCCTCAAACCCCACCCTCCTCAGGCTCCACCCCCCCATATCTCCACAGGGGATCCGCTTACTTCCAGTCCTCAGGGGGGGGGGGAGGATTGGCATCTCTTCAGCCAGCAGCAGGATGGGCCCAGCAGGGGAAGAGAAGACCTTCAGCCAGCCCTGGGGAGGGGAGCCACCTTCTTGCCCTTCTCCCCCATCGGTCTCCTGCGCCTTTCGCACTTGCATGGCAGGGAGACATTCCTAGGCTTCCAGGAAGATGCAACGAGGTTTAACTGACGCCATCAAACTCGGCCGAGGAAAAATGCCGTTCCGGATCACGTCTCATCTGCGTCTGAACGAAACCCTCGTCGGCTGTGAATGTGTGCAATTTAAGATGTATATATGTTGTCCTCCCTTACCCCACAAAGCATTGTTAGTCCCTCGTGAAAAATGAGTAACTGCAAATCGCTCAGAGCCAGCAAGCTCTGCAGGATTGAGCGATCAACAAATTGAAAGATTATATTAATTATTGACCTGTGCGGATGATGAAATGCTGTTTCGCCAACATGTATTTGTCTGTGTACACCAGTTTGGTGTCGTGGTTAAGCGTGCGCGGACTCTAATGTGGGAGAACCGGGTTCGATTCCCCACTTCTCCACTTGCACCTGGCTGGATGACCTTGGGCAAGCGGTCGTTCTGTCAGAGCTGTTCTCTTGAGGACAGTTCTGGAAAGAGCTCTCTCAGCCCCGCCTACCTCACAGGGTGTCTGTTGTGGGGAGGGGAAGGGAAGGGAAAGGAGTTTGGAAGCTGCTCTGAGACTCCAAGTGAAGGGCGGGGTATAAATCCAATCTCCTCCTGCTCCTCCTCCTCCTCCTCCTCCTCCTCCTCCTCTTCTTCTTCTTCATCATTTAGGTCCACTCAGGGCAGGTGACAGAACTGGGAGGCATTGCGTTGAAGATAGTGTAACACGTACAAAGCACAGTGCAATGAAAGCAGTGGAATACATCGTATAAGGATGCAAATGAAAATTGACCCCAAAGCTAGTGCCTGATGACATCCAGGCCCTGTGGGACCCCATGCAATTCCGCAGGGCCTGTGAGACAGGGATGTTCCGCCGGGCCTACGGTTGAGGACAGCAAGAGTTTGCCATCAGGCAACAGACTATCCTCAAACTTGGCCTCCCCCCCAACCACCCCACGAGCAGGATATGGAATATTAAACATCATCTGATTAGTTGATTGCTTTTTTAGTGTTTTAAATTTTGTGTGTGTACATGTATAGGTAACGGTAAAGGTTCCCCTTGCTTTGAAAGCCAGTCGAATCCGACTCTAGGGATGCGGTGCTCATCTCCGCTTCCAAGCTTAAGAGCCAGCGCTGTCTGAAGACGTTTCTGTGGTCATGTGACTGGCATGACTAGATGCCGAGGCGCATGGAACGCTGTTCCCTTCCCACCGAAGCGGTACCTTTTTATCTACTTGCAATTTCTTGCTTTCGAACTGCTAGGTTGGCAGGAGCTGGGACCAAGGACGGGAGCTCAGTCCGTCATGCGGCACACTCGGGTCTCGAACTGCTGAGCTGCTGACCTTCTGGTCTGCAGCTCAGCGTCTTAACCTCTGACCCACTGTAATGCTGCAGAATTAACTCTGCTGCACTTGGAATAAAGCTACAGAGGGATCCCTAGTTCTGCAGGAGGTACAGACACTGGCATCATACTTTAATGTAGGAAGCAAAACAGGCGAGTGAGAGGAGCCAGAGGCGGAAGACCAGAAGGCCTGGCGTGATCTGGTCCATGGGGTCGCAAAGAGTCGGACTCGACTGTGCGACTGAACAGCAACAACAAATCAACCACCCTGAGCCCCAACTGGGGGGGGGTATACAAATCAATCAGTCAATCAATCAGTAAATAAAATTATGCAAGAAAAACAACAGTAGAACAGAAGCACCGCAAAGTGGCTGGGGAAATAGGAACATAAGAACATAAGAGACGCCAATGTTGGATCAGGCCAATGGCCCATCCAGTCCAACACTCTGTCACACAGTGGCCAAAATACCAGGTGTCATCAGGAGGTCCACCAGTGAGGCCAGGACACTAGAAGCCCTCCCACTGTTGCCCCCCCCCAAGCACCAAGAATACAGAGCATCACCTGCCCCAGTCTGTGAGTTCCTATCTCTACCTTGTGGCTAATAGCCACTGATGGACCTCTGGTCCACATGTTTATCCAGTTCCCTCTTGAAGCCGTCCATGCTTGTAGCCGCCACCACCTCCTGTGGCAGTGAATTCCATGTGTTAATCTCTCTTTGGGTGAAGAAGTGCTTCCTTTTATCTGTTTTAACCCAACCACTCAGCAATTTCATGGAGTGCCCACGAGTTCTTGTATTGTGAGATCTTTAGAGATGTCTTCAAACAGGCAGATATCTACAGGAAATGTTCCGGGGGTGGTGGTGGTGGTGGCCGTGTTGGTTAGAAGCAACAAATCAAAGTTGGAGTCCAGGGGCACCTTGAAAACCAACCAAATCTTCCGGAATGACGTCAGTGCGTCGGCAACATCACATTGGGGTGTCTGTTTGGGGGCAGGGTTTCCCCCTGCCAGTCAGCTGGCTGGCGAGCCAGGGCCTGCAAAAGCGAGGATTCCCCGCCCCACTTGCCAGCCTCGCCCGGCTTCTGGGGCTTCTACTGAACCCTTTGGAGTAGGCTCAGCTTTCGAGCCCCAAACCTAGCCCTCAGGGCACCCATGCTTGACGGAAGGGTGGGATAAAATTAAACCTGGTCATTTGTCAGGAATTTCTCTGCCTACCAACACACTTTTCGTTTATGGAACTTACTGCTACAAGATGTGGCCACTCTTGTTTAAATGACTTCAGAGGAGAGAAGACAAATTCATGGCCCATAGGTCTAGGAGCTGTTATTGGCCAGAACACTTCAGTGGAGCCTCTATGTACAGAGGCAGTCTATCTCAGCATTAGGAGCTACAGGACAAACAACAGGGCGGAGGCCTTCATGCTGTACTTGGGGGCTCCCTGAGAGCATTTCACTGTCCAGGGTTAAGAAGCAAGATCCTGCATTAGATGGATCTGGTCCACCCGGCCTGTTCTCACACGGACTGCAAGGAAACGAAAACAGAGCATAAAGAGCATGGAGTCTCCCCCAGAAAAGCGGAAGGGTTAAACTGAAACAACCCTCCACTCTATATGTTTGCAATTAAGCTAGAACTTAAAATTGAGAAGCAATGATGGCATTTTAAGCACAAGAAGGTGTCCGTATCTGAAGGGGCACAGTGCCACCAGGTGGATCCTATGATGAGCTGATCCAGCCGTCTAGTTTCTTGCAAGACCTTCTCTTCTGAACCTGATCTGGTGTCAGCTAGCTGCCATGCTTTGTTTTCTTTGTTTTCTTTCGTCCCTAACTTTTGCGCAGCCGCACATGCTTGCTTTGCTTAGCTACCGTGGGTAGCTCTTTCCCCCGTGCAAACTGGTTCAGCCAGACAGCGCTATCAGTATAACCTTTCATTTTCCCACTTCCCAAAGCCGCAACGTTTCCCTTCCTGCAAATTGATTTTCTGTTGGCGCAGAATGGACAGCCTGGTCAGAAATAGTTGCTAGAAAAAGGTGGAAGGCAGAGCTTGGTGGGGAGACGTCACCTTTGGCCGGCATTTGCAGGTGCCTCGGAGGTAGGGTTGCCAAGTTCATCTTCCATCCCCAGCGGGGGACTTTGG
>NW_015161428.1:556252-560820 GCF_001447785.1 Gekko japonicus
GGCGGTGGACCTGCAAGGCCGGCGGGAGTGCAAGGAAGCCCCGCGAAGGCCCTCCCTGGCCCCAGGCAGGCAGGGGTGGGGAGAGGCAGGGAGGAAGCAACTTACCCTCCCTCTTCTCCTGCCTCCTCCTGGCTGAATGAGGGTCGAAAGCAGGGGGCGGGGCTTCGTCATATGCCCCGCCCCCCGTACCTCACTGGGGGAACTGCGATCCCCCGCGATCCCCCCCCCCCGAAATGGCCTCTGCAGAAAATCCTGGGCTCACTTTCTTATTTATATTGATCTGGTTTGGTTCTCTTTATCGATGCCCTAGCTTTCTCCAGTGTGTGTGTGTGTGTAGCTGCATTCTCTGTCCCTCTCTCTCTTTCTGTTTCTCTCTCCCTTTCTGTCGGACTCGGCTGTGCGACTGAACAACAACAACAAATATGCATACAATAGGCGATCAGGTTAAATATAGATCGGAAAATAAAAATCAATATATGGTAAAATCGGAGCTACGGTGCAGGAAAAAGCATAAAAACAGGAAAACCTAGTGGTTACTCATCAGAACGTATAGCCATAGCACTAAGAAGAAACCTTGCTAGTATTTCGGTTATTTCTGTATCTTCATTATCAAGCAAAAACAGAACCTTAAAATCGTCAGGAATCTCTGGGAATTGAGCTAATATAAGGTACGAAAGATCCTGGCGGGGCACCAGATAAAAGGGACATTGAAGGAGAACATGGGGGACAGTTTTAACACAGTCCTTCATACAAGGACAGCCCCTGCTGGAGTAGGGGATGAATACCACACCCCTCTTTTTTCACAAGAAGGTTTTGTCAAGTTGTGTCTCCATTGTCCCGCCGTTCCCCATTAAGGCTGTGATCTAAAAGGGGCTAGCAAAAGAAGGAAGTCTTCTGAATGGATAGAAATATCCAGTCTGCTCATAATTATTCAGCGTGAACGCAGGGCAGCCGGCAAGAGGGAACAAATGGTAGCTGTTTCAGCCAAACCAGCTAAATGTAGCTTTTCGAAGAAGTGACTTGGCAGAACTCCAAGGTGGGTGCTTTCGTGAGGAGAAGCTGCCCCCAGGTGGAAATGAGAAGACATGACAGCATTGGATCAGGTTGGGAAACGATGGCCCGATCTGCGCATCTAGCATTTGCTCCGCTGTTTTACCAAACCCACACTGGAACAGAAAAAGATGCGGCTCAAAACCACATTCAAATACCCCTGGCCAATGCTGTACTGACTGCGGAGTCACCCCTGAATGGTCATAAAACGGCCATAAATCTATGCAGACAGTCGAGAGATCGAAGGAAGTGAAAGCCGCATGCAGTCTGGACACCGCCATAAAATCCGACAATCAATCAAAGTGAAAGTGGCATGCGATGTGGAGGGGGATTTCTATTCCAGCGTGGGTTTGGTGAGACAGTGGAGCAAGTGCTAGATGCAGATTGCCCTGATATGGAACGAAGTCGGAGTCCAGCGGCACCTTTAAGACCAACAAAGTTTCATTCTGGGTTTAAGCTTTCGTGTGCATGCCCACTTGGTTGGTCTTAAAGGTGCCACAACACTGGACTCAAACTTTGTTTTATTGCTTCAGACCAACAGGGCTACCCCCCCTGAACCTATGCCCTGAGAATAGTAACCATCACTTGGCAAACTGAAAATGTCTCACCGAATGGTCAGTAGAAGGTCTTGGGCAGCAAATATGCACTTCTCCCATCTTGCCCTCATATCTCTATTCTCAGTTTCTGCCTTCAAGTTACATTTAATCGTATAATATTTCTAATGACTTCTCTTTATATTCCTGTCTGGCTCAGCCCAATAGATGAGACATTGACCACTTTTGGTCTTTCCCCTCCTTGTTTAAACTTCATGGGGCTAAGTAAAGCTAATTTAGTGATCAATGATCGTATAATAGATACTGATTTTCAAGAGACATTGACTAAAGCCTACGGTGTGTGTTCTCTTTTACTATGCAACTTAGCTCCAATGATCCCACACCAATATGCATGTTATCTAGCAATATTAACTGTTCCAAGATTCTGCCATGCATTTATACTGGTTAGATTTAATGCGCTACCATCTGCACTCCTGTTAAAGGTAAAGGTTCCCTTGCTCGAAAGCCAGTCGAGTCCGACTCTAGGGTTGCGGTGCTCATCTCAGTTTCAAAGCTGAAGAGACAGCGCTGTCCGAAGACGTTTCCGTGGTCATGTGGCCGGCATGACTAGATGCCGAGGCGCACGGAATGCTGTTACCTTCCCACCGAAGTGGTACCTATTTATCTACTTGCAATTTCTTGCTTTCGAATTGCTAGGTTGTCAGGAGCTGGAACTAGAGACGGGAGCTCACTCCGTCATGCAGCACACTCGGGTCTCGAACTGCTGAACTACCGACCTTCCACAGCCTGCAGTTCAGCGTCTTAACCACTTGAGCCACCACACTCCTGTTAGGAAGATACAAAAACATTCCACCTAATTGTAGTTTTTGTCCTTGCTGAGTTAACCTGATTGAAACATTGGTTCATGTGTTTTCCCATGGTAGATTCCATGTCGGAACTTGTGTTGGCTGATTTAAAAAACCCTGTTCTCTGAGCAGAAGACTCTCAAAATCTTATTGTAGGGGTTGAACAAAGAACTGCTGTATCTGTGGCTAAGTTTTTCTGCAAAGAAAACATAGGCTGAGATAATGTCATGTGTATAATTTATTCAGATTCTAGAATCATAGAATCACAGAGTTGGAAAGGGCCAGACAGGCCATCTAGTCCAACCCCCTGGCTCCGTGCAGGATCAGCCTAGAGCATCCCTGACAAGTGTTTGTCCAGCCGCTGCTTAAAGACTGCCAGCAAGGGAGAGCTCACCACCTCCCTGGGCAGCTCATTGCACTGTTGCACAACTCTTACTGTCAAAAAGTTTCCCCTAATTTCTTAATATAGAAATACTGGAGGAGTACAGAGTGGACTGAACACAGGTTGATACAGTGAACATTAAAGTCCACTGATATTTAAAGTGCTCTGTGCCACCAACTAGCTCATTCATAATGTGTCAGCTTCCAATAGAGACTTTCCCAAATAGTCCAACTTCAAACGTAGAGATGTGATAAATAGCAAATTGTTGACTTTGCAGGAGGATGATGTGCGACTTCAGGGACACTCCCGTTCCGGCTAACGAATCCTGCCAGACTCTGAGTTTGTTTTCTCCACTGCTTTCTCAAAGACGGAGCAGAATGTCTTCCTATGCATCCATTTCTTGCCACATCTCACAAACTTTCATTTACAGCTGCTTACAGGCGCAAGGGCTGTAATCTCCAATCTCTCAAAGTTACCATATTACGAATGGACGAATGGACGGCACAGAGCACTTATAAATATCAGTGAACTCTAATTTTCATTGTACTTTTATTGAACTATGATTGAATTTGGTTTTTTGCACCTTACTAAGAGTTTTTCTGGAGCTGCGGTGGCTCAAGTGGTTAAGACGCTGAACTGCAGGCTGTGGAAGGTCAGTAGTTCAGCAGTTCGAGACCTGAGTGTGCCGCATGAGGGGTGAGCTCCCGTCTCTAGTTCCAGCTCCTGCCAACCTAGCAGTTCAAAAGCAAGAAATTGCAAGTAGATAAATAGGTACCACTTTGGTGGGAAGGTAACAGCGTTCCGTGCGCCTTGGTGTTTAGTCATGCCGGCCACGTGACCACGGAAACGTCTTCGGACAGCGCTGGCTCTTCAGCTTTGAAACGGAGATGAGCACCGCAACCCTAGAGTCGGACTCGACTGGCTTTCGAGCAAGGGAACCTTTACCTTTTAAGAGTCTTTCTATTGAACCAATGGATGATTTCCCTGTGGTATAAGTTGATGTTAATATAGTTGTTTACACTGCTTAGTTAGTGTTTCACGGTTGTTCCTTATCTTTGTTTCTATGTTATGAACCTATCCAGAACTGCCTGGAATTGTCCCAGGTTTGGGTGGGGGAGGGGACAGTGTCCCTCTCCGGAACAGACGATGGGTGCTCTCACGGATGACTTTCCCACAAGACATGCGCCGCACCAGCTGCTGGATCAGGCGTGCCCCTTCCACTTGTGGAGTTCAGTTGCATGCGCTACCTGAATTTTAAAAAATTCTCAGGTGTTGTTATGGCCCCCAAAAGAGGCCTCTTGTCTCTCCTCACAGAGTAACCTTCTCTGTCTGCAGACTGTGGGCACTCCAGAGATGGCGAGTAAAACAAGAGCCTGTGTGGCGCAGGGCTTAGAGGGCAGGACTAGGCTCTGGGAGAGCCAGGTTTGAACCCCCCCCCCTCTGCCATGGAAGCTGGCTGGGGGACCACAGGCCAGTCACACCCTCTCTATGAACTATATGAGCCTCCCGGAGGGAGAAAGCTAGGGCATCGATAAAAAGAACCAAACCAGATCAATATAAATAAGAAATAGATTATTGAGAAGTTAATTGCAACCCCAATATAATTGCAGGCATTTGTGGACTCTTTCTTGGCAGCTGCTCTGTAGTTCTTCAGAGAGAGAGAGGGAGAGAGAGAGAGAGAGATATTTGTTTAAGACCAAAAACGTTTTACGTTTTATTCCAGGTATAAGCTTTTGT
>NW_015161428.1:560964-562823 GCF_001447785.1 Gekko japonicus
CCCTGTGAGGTAGGTGGGGCTGAGAGAGCTCTGACAGAAACTGCTCTTTTTCAAGAACAGCTGTGCCAGAACTATGGCTTGCCCAAGGTCATCCAGCCAGGCGCAAGTGGAGGAGTGGGGAATCAAACCCGGTTCTCCCAGTTTAGAGTCTGCACGCTTAACCACTACACCAAACTGGCTCTCAGTGAGAGAGCCACACTTGGAGAGATCCCCCTTTCCATTTCTAACAGATGGGGGGGATCCTAAAAGCACAGCTTGTATTCCTTATTAGTGAAAGGGAGGAAGAGTCCAGCAGCCCCTTAATGACTAACAAATTTTGTGGCAGGGCATGAACTTTACTTCTTCATATAGCTGGAATATGAGTCCATCTGTTCTTATATCCTGGAGAGTGAAGTTATTTCAGACGCCAAATGACAATAGCAGGCATTGGTAATGAGAGAAGAAACCTAGATCTTAATTCAACCCTGGAGTTTGCATTGTTTTGAGCTTCTTGATCAGTTGCAATTCAGCAGTCTCTCTTTCTAATCTCCCTTTGAAATTCCTTTGTAAGAGAACTGCTACTCTTCAGTCAGCAACTGAATGCCCTGGAAACTTAAAATGTCCCCCCACTGGTTTTTGAATGTTGTGGTTTCTAATATTAGGAGAAAGGATAAGAGTCCAGTAGGGTATGTGCTTTTGTGAGTCACTGCTCACTTCTTCAGACTTATTTCCATTTATTCTTTGCATCCTCCTGGACTGAATCTTCCTGTACCAAATTGAGACCTAGGTTTCCTGTCTCATTACCAATGCTGATATCTCCATGCCTCTGCGTATCACACCGGTGTTGATATCTTCATCCGTCTGCATATCACACCTAATCCAATCATGCCTGCAATTGCCTGCAATTGCCATTCAGCATCTGAAATCATCTTTATAAAGTTTGTATCTCTTGGTAATTTGTTTTACATTTTATGGCATACATTGCCTGGCCCCTTTTATGTCAGATCCAGCCCTTGCAACAAATGAGTTCCACACCTCTGCTTCAGATGCTTGGGACAGGGGTGATGGTGGAAGGATGGGCCTGTTCACACAGCCATGACTTCCAGGTAGGGTTGCCATCCCCCCCCCGCCGCCACTGGTGGGAATGGGGCTGGATGGGTTGTCAGATCCAAGTTGGGAAACTCCTGGAGATTTGGGAGTGGAGCCTGGGGAGGACAGGGACCTCAGCAGGGTACAATGCCAGAGGACCCCCCCCTCCCAAAGCATCCATTTTCTCCAGGGGAACTGATCTCTGTAGACTGGAGAGGAGCTGTAATACTGGAGGATCCCCAGGTCCCACCTGGAGGCTGGCATCCCTACTTCCAGGCAAGCTCAGAGAAGCCGTCTGTGGGGCTGTGAAGGAGGCAAACTGAGAAGAAATGAACTCCTGCAGATGCCCAAAGGGAGCAGCATTCTGGTGCCAGGGCATTTCCATAGTTATTTGTATCCCTCTCCTAACAGAGCTTATCTGAACAGTGTCAGCTGAGCCTCTGGCGTTGCTGCCATGGCTGGTGGTGGTGGTGGGGAGATGTTGGTCTGCTTCTGTCCTGGAATCTTAAGTTTCATTTCTTCTTATGCTCTTCTTATCTATGTAGCCTCAGCTAGTGACCTTGGTACCTTGTTACTGCTTTCCACTGGGACTGTGGACCCGTTAGCTTAGGTGGGCTTTTGCTGATGCCCTGATTGGACCTGGGTCATCAGGGGGCCCGTTTGAATTATGTGTAACTCCCTGCTGGTGCGTTTTCCGGTATTTCTAACACAGAATGTATGCACAGAAGACCTGCCTTTACTGTACTCAACAAACTTTACTCTTTTGAATGAAAGTTGTTGGGAACTGATTG
>NW_015161428.1:563416-566212 GCF_001447785.1 Gekko japonicus
TCTTGGACTTCGGGGGCCGGTGCGTGTGTGATGGCTTTCACCTTGTCTGGGGAGGGGTGTAGGCCAGAGGCGTCCACAGCGAACCCCAGGAATTCCACATGCGGCACTCCAAGCAGGCACTTCTCCCATTTGACCTTGAGGCCCGCCGAGTTGAAGCGTTGCAAAACGGCCCGTAGTCGGTCGGCGAAGGACGAGGGGTCTGGTGCGGCGATCAGCACGTCATCTAGAAATGGCTGGACTCCAGGAATTCCTTTAAGGAGAGAGTCCATAAACGATTGAAAGATTCTGGGAGCAACCGAGACCTCGAACTGGAGGCGGTGCACCTTGAACGTCCCCTTGTGGGTCGAAATTGTCTGGGCCTCGGCCGTGGAGGCATCAACCGGCAACTGTTGATATGCCTGGGCCAAGTCCAATTTGCCAAACACCCGGCTAGAGCTGCTAACACGTGGCTTACTACAGGCACTGGGTACGCGTGGGCCTGCAGTGCTTTGTTAATAGTGCATTTGTAGTCCACACAGATGCGGACTTCCCCATTTGGCTTGACCGGGGTGACAATGGGGGTTTCCCACCGGGCTGAGGTGACTGGTTCGAGGACCCCTTGTTCCACCAGACGGTCGAGTTCTGCCTCTACCTTTGGCTTCATCACAATGGGCTGCATTGCTGGGTCTAGGTCCAGGGATATGGCGGGGCCCGCGAACCGCCCCAGGGGTCCATCAAAAACGCGGGGAAATTCTGTGCACACTGCCCCAAAGTCCTGTGTCCCAACCTGGTTAATCCCATTTACCGAGAGTCCCAGGGCCTCGAACCACGACAGTCCCAACAAACTGGAGAGGGGCCGATCCACCAGCAGCAGGTCTAGGGTGCCCTTGAAGTTTTGGAACTGGACCCTGAACTTGCCCCAGCCCAGCACCGCCACGGGGTTCTTATTGAAGTCCCGTAGCCGAAAACCCCGTGACTTCTGCAGAGGTGACCCCCCCGTGGACACAGCACGTGGAGTGTATTCGTGGAGATAATGGAGTAAGTTGACCCGGTGTCAATCTCCATGCTGCAAGGGGCTCCCTCTATAAGGACCGTGACATGCATTTTGTTAGGGCCGTCAGGAGGCAAGTTACAGATCTGGTGTTGCAGGAAGTGGGTCGACACGGAGTGGAGGTCGAAAGGCTGTTCTGTTGTGGTCTGGTATGTTGCCGACCTCAGGCGTTGTCCCTTTGAGCGGCAAACCTTCGCAATGTGCCCCAATTTGTTGCAGGAGCGGCAGACCGCATTTCGGAAACAGCACGACTTGCGCTCATGGTCTTCCCCACAGCTGGCGCACAGAGCTGGAGTAGAAGCCTTGCTTGTCTTGGAGGATGCATGCTGAGGCCGCTGGGAAGCCCGCTGGTGAAGCTGTAGAACCTCCTCCTCGTCCGAGGCATCGGATCCGACAGTCACTTGAGTGCGGTGGACCCCCTTGGCACGGCGGTCTTGATGGGCCTTCTCGTAAGCAGAGGCCTCCCAGACCGCTTTATCCAGGTCGAGGTCGTCCTGGCTGACCAGCTTCCGACGGAGTTTGGGCTCTCGCAGGCCCACCAGGAATTGGGTTAGCAGGGTGTCCATTAGGTTCGGGAAGGTGCAATTTGTGGCCGCCCGCTGGAGCCCCACCAGGAAGTCGTAGGCTGACTCGTCCGGCCCTTGTACCCTCACGCAAAAGTCCATGCGCTCTGCAAATTTCGTGGGTTTGGGCAAAAGGTGATCGGTCAGCGCCTTCACCAGCACGGGGTAGGGCTCCTCCTTTGTCTTCTTGGGAGCAATGAGGTCCTTGAGGAGTAGGACGGTGCTCATGCCGCACAACTGTAGTAGGTGTGCTTTCTTCATCCCCTCCTCTGTGATGCGGTTGCAGTCGAAATAATTCTCCAGTATTTCGAGCCAAGTCTCCCACTCCGTGGGGCGGGAGATGTCGAAAGCGGCGATGTTGCCCTGGGTAGTAGCCATTGTGCGGCGGCCACGTGGTTGGGGTGGCTCAGGAACGGCAGCGGTGGCTGGAGCATCGAGGAGAGCGTTGCTGCTCACGGGGTCAGCAGAGTGAGTTACGGAGCAGGGAGGGGAGCGATGAGCCGTAGCCGGAGAGCCAGGGTGGCTTGCGGTGGTCTCGGCGTCAGGGCTCGATGCGGTGCTCGAATCTGCATCCGGGTCGTTGTTCATGGGAGTGAAGATCCCATCCTCGTCGCCAGGCTATTTACAGTAACCGAGAGACCTATTGGCCTCCCGGCTGGGGACCTAGCCCTTTCATTGGGCCTGGCTAGGATCCTACTGGCCCATTGTCTTTTGGCATGAAGCCAGTGGTGTTTGTGCCTGAGCCAGTCCGGGCATGTCCGGACATGTCAGGCTGGATACACTACAACTGATGAAGAGGCCAGAACAGGACTGCCAGCTAACTAGAGGAAACAGCGGTCTACTCCTCTCCATCGCCGCTCCACTGTTATAAAGTTTTTAAGTGGAAGTGGTTTAGCATTTAAAGGTCATGAAGAGAAGTGGGGCTCACCAAATGGGAGCCACTGAACTTATTGCAGAGTTTGACCCATTTTTACATGAACATCTTGAGAAAATGAAAAAGTAAATATTACCCATCCAAAACCGTGTATGAAGAACTGATAGAAATCATGGGGAAACATGTGCAAGATTAAATTGTGACTCAAATCAACTATCTAGACAACAAATACTACTCTATTATTGTTGACGCTATGCCTGACCTGACACATTTTGACCAGATGGTAATTGTGGTTCGATACTGCTATAATGGAAAACCCTGTGAGAGAT
>NW_015161428.1:567213-588772 GCF_001447785.1 Gekko japonicus
AGGTCGAGGTCGTCCTGGCTGACCAGCTTCCGACGGAGTTTGGGCTCTCGCAGGCCCACCAGGAATTGGGTTAGCAGGGTGTCCATTAGGTTCGGGAAGGTGCAATTTGTGGCCGCCCGCTGGAGCCCCACCAGGAAGTCGTAGGCTGACTCGTCCGGCCCTTGTACCCTCACGCAAAAGTCCATGCGCTCTGCAAATTTCGTGGGTTTGGGCAAAAGGTGATCGGTCAGCGCCTTCACCAGCACGGGGTAGGGCTCCTCCTTTGTCTTCTTGGGAGCAATGAGGTCCTTGAGGAGTAGGACGGTGCTCATGCCGCACAACTGTAGTAGGTGTGCTTTCTTCATCCCCTCCTCTGTGATGCGGTTGCAGTCGAAATAATTCTCCAGTATTTCGAGCCAAGTCTCCCACTCCGTGGGGCGGGAGATGTCGAAAGCGGCGATGTTGCCCTGGGTAGTAGCCATTGTGCGGCAGCCACGTGGTTGGGGTGGCTCAGGAACGGCAGCGGTGGCTGGAGCATCGAGGAGAGCGTTGCTGCTCACGGGGTCAGCAGAGTGAGTTACGGAGCAGGGAGGGGAGCGATGAGCCGTAGCCGGAGAGCCAGGGTGGCTTGCGGTGGTCTCGGCGTCAGGGCTCGATGCGGTGCTCGAATCTGCATCCGGGTCGTTGTTCATGGGAGTGAAGATCCCATCCTCGTCGCCAGGCTATTTACAGTAACCGAGAGACCTATTGGCCTCCCGGCTGGGGACCTAGCCCTTTCATTGGGCCTGGCTAGGATCCTACTGGCCCATTGTCTTTTGGCATGAAGCCAGTGGTGTTTGTGCCTGAGCCAGTCCGGGCATGTCCGGACATGTCAGGCTGGATACACTACAACTGATGAAGAGGCCAGAACAGGACTGCCAGCTAACTAGAGGAAACAGCGGTCTACTCCTCTCCATCGCCGCTCCACTGTTATAAAGTTTTTAAGTGGAAGTGGTTTAGCATTTAAAGGTCATGAAGAGAAGTGGGGCTCACCAAATGGGAGCCACTGAACTTATTGCAGAGTTTGACCCATTTTTACATGAACATCTTGAGAAAATGAAAAAGTAAATATTACCCATCCAAAACCGTGTATGAAGAACTGATAGAAATCATGGGGAAACATGTGCAAGATTAAATTGTGACTCAAATCAACTATCTAGACAACAAATACTACTCTATTATTGTTGACGCTATGCCTGACCTGACACATTTTGACCAGATGGTAATTGTGGTTCGATACTGCTATAATGGAAAACCCTGTGAGAGATTTTTAACATTTATATCAATACTGCTATAATGGAAAACCCTGTGAGAGATATTTAACATTTATATCAATAGAAAACCATTCATCCATGACCTTGTTCAACAAAATACAAGAAGTTCTGGGCAAACATAAGCTGTCAGTTGAAAATATCCATGGTCAGTCCTACAATAATGCATCTAACATGAAGGGCTCAGAGAAAGGGCTGCAAGCAATCTTTAAAAACATTAACAGGTATGTGGACTATGTACCATGTGCAGCCCATTCACTCAACCTTGTTGGAGTAAAGGCAGTGTGTACTGTGCCTGAAGTTGTTGACTATTTTGGCATTTTGCAGGAGCTGTATGTTTTCTCGATTTCCACGAAGATGGGGAATTTTAAACACACATAGCAATCTAGATTTTTCCCTAAAGAGCTTAAGAGTAACTAGATGATCTGCACAATATGAAGCAGTCCGGGCAATTAAAAATGGATATACAGGTATTTTACAAATTCTCAAACATATTTTTGAAGACTCAGAAGCCTGAATATAAATGAGATGCAAAAAATTTATACCACAAGCTGTTAAATTGGAATACGCTATTTTAACAGTTGTTTGGGAAGAAGTTCTTGAGCATTTCAACAAAACAAGCAAGAAACTCCAAACTCCTGGTTTTGATGTATTTGAAGGCTATCTTCTGCTGTTATCTTTCATTTGTTAAAGAACTCAGAAAATTCAGTTGACTGGATTGTACACTATGAATCAGAAGCAAAAAGTTTGTGTGAGGATATTATCTCAAGTTATTCTGATGCTTCCAAATGCATGGTTACAAAGAGATTTTCAGATGGAACAAGTAGAAGGGCTTCTTTAAAAGGAGCTGAAAAATTTAGAAGTTCTAAATCAACTCTATGACCACTTGGTAATTCAGTTAGGCAAGATGATTGACCCATATGAAGGATTGTACACTATGAATCAGAAGCAAAAAGTTTGTGTGAGGATATTATCTCAAGTTATTCTGATGCTTCCAAATGCATGGTTACAAAGAGATTTTCAGATGGAACAAGTAGAAGGGCTTCTTTAAAAGGAGCTGAAAAATTTAGAAGTTCTAAATCAACTCTATGACCACTTGGTAATTCAGTTAGGCAAGATGATTGACCCATATGAGCAGATTGCGAAAAGGTTCAAGTTCCTCTCAGAATTGGTGAACAATTCTGAAATTGATGAGGACAATATTAAACTTATAATATTGCATTACAAAGATGATATTGACCATAAATTAGTAAACGAGTGTTACCAGTTCAAAGAATATTTACACCTGAGGAAATCCCAGAACACAGAAGAAAATGCGCCATTGAAAATGCAATGCGCAGAAGTTCTTCAGCTTATTTATGAGCAACACCTGATTGAAGTGTTCCCTAATATTACTACTGTGCTTAAGCTGTACTTGACAATGCCTATCACAAGCTGTGAAGCAGAAAGGAATTTCTCAAAGCTTTTCTTCATAAAGAACAAATTTTGATCTACCATGACTGAAGAGCGCTTAAATTCTTCATGCATATTGTCTGTAGAAAATGACATTGCAAGGAAGCTCTCATATGACAAAACTGTATGTGAATATGTTGCTAGAAAAAACAGAAAAAAGAGTATTTTGTAAAACGTACTTTGTGTAGTATGTATTCCCATAGGTGTCTAAAATAAAATATATTAAGGCCCTGGCCACACGGGGGGAAATTGACGTGGCCAAAGTGCGACTTTTAAAAGTCGCACCAAAAGAGACACGCGGCAGTGGGATCAGACAGATCCCCTGAGCCGTCGCGCAGTTTCTCCCTGGCACGATCAGATGCCGGGCGGAAGGCACGGAAGGGAGTGCGAGGCAGCCAGCTGCGCATGTGCGCGCATGCGCAGTTCCGCCGGGAGCCTCGAATGCTCCTGAAGACGGGTGCACCGGCGATCCGATGGCTGCGCTTGCTGCAGCGTTTCAGGTTGGTTCTACCATTTTCTAGGGGTTTTTAACTGCGCATTTTAGGCTTGAAGGGACGGATCGGGGACGGGTGCGCGCCAATTCCCAGATGTTGCAGTGTGATCGCGCCCGTTTGCTGCACCCCCGATCCGTCCCTCTTCCAGGCCAAAACCTCCCATGTGGCCGGGGCCTAACTGTGGTCTTTGCTATGTTTTATTTCATCATCAGCATTAAACTCTGTCTGTTGGTCTTAAAGTTGTGTATGTGCACGAAAGCTTATACCCAGAATTAAACTCTGTTGCTCTTAAAGGTGTGCATGCGCATGAACGCTTCTACCCAGAATTAAACTCTGTTGGTCTTAAAGGTGTGCACGTGCATAAAAGCTTCTACCCAGAATTAAACCCTGTTGGTCTTAAAGGTGTGCATGCGCATGAATGCTTCTACCCAGAATTAAACTTTGTTGGTCTTAAAGGTGTCCATGCACACTAAAGCAGGTGTGTCTAACACATTTGTTACAAGGGCCGGAGCTGGCATAAATGTCAACCAGGGCTCTTTTTGTAGAAAAAGCCCAGCAGGAACTCATTAGCATAATAGGCCACACCCAACAGCAGGAACTCATTAGCATATTGGGCCACACCCCTGACAACACAGCTCATTAGCACATTAGGCCACATCCCCATGTTACCAGAAGTGTGGTCATCCAGCCACACCCACCTTTTGCTTGTTATTCTGTTTACCTTGTTTGTTGTCAAAACCCAGGGCCTTTTTTTGTAGCAGGAACTCCTTTGCATGTTAGGCCACACACCCCTAATATAGCCAATCCTAATGAGTTTCTGCTGTTGGGTGTGGCCTGTTATCCTAATGAGTTCCTGCTGGGCGTGGCCAACTTGGGAGCCAGCCGGAACTCCGTTCCTGTGCGTTCCTGCCCAAAAATAGCCCTGAATGTCACTTTCAATAATGGTCACTACACTACTATACAATGATAACAGAAGACAAAAGCCAGTGTAGTTAAGAGACTAAACAATTACAACTTGCCAAAAAGCTGAAACATGTAATAAAGAATGATGTATACAAAGCAGCGACAATGAAAAAGTACAAAATGTAAACAATGTGCTACAATGTATAAACAATGGAGAACTACTAAATAATTTGTCGTTTTGTCAGGATGTTTGATAACAACGTTTTAAAGTTCATCCTTCATCAGGGTGTTCCCTTTAAGCTGCTGTGGTTTTCATACTCTTACTGACAGGCATTAGGAACAGTCTGTGAACAATTCAGTTCAATACAAAATCGGACGCCAGTCTCCAACACGTCGTCAGCTTCAATAGCGTCAGACCTGCAGCGGGACCAGCGGTGTCTCATAAGTGAGCTCTCAGATGAGTGTGGCTCAAGGTCACCCAGCAAACTCCTAGAAGAAGAAGAAGAGAGAAGAGATTGGATTTATATCCCGCCCTTCACTACCCAAAGGTGTCTCAGAGCAGCTTACAAACTCCTTTCCCTTCCCCTCCCCAAAACAGACACCCTGTGAGGCAGGTGGGGCTGAGAGAGCTCTGACAGAAACTGCTCTTTTTCAAGAACAGCTCTTATCAGAACTGTGGCTTGCCCAAGGTCATCCAGCCAGGTTCAAATGGAGGAGTGGGGAATCAAAGCCGATTCTCCCAGATTAGAGTCCGCGCACTTAACCACTACACCAACTGGACATTCCTAATGTTCACTCTGAGACGTTAGGACTTACGACTGGGCAGCGCCTTGGAAATTACTGGTGCCAATGAGATGCCGACACCTGTAATCATCACTGGGCCTTGTTTTCACCTCAGGAATGTACAGAATTGCCTTCTACCATGTCCAAGTTGACCTGTGTAGCTGAGCACTATTTATTCTGTTTGGCCGTGGTTCTTCAGGTTCTCAGGAAAAGAGAGGCTCTTCCCAGGCCTACCACCTAAGATACTGCGCTGGGAGAACCTTGAGGATGCTGGGGATCGAGCCTGGGACTGGGACAATACTTAGCAACCCAGTTTTTGACAAGAAACACAGTTTGTTGCATTCATGTATTTAATTAAAAAGACGTAAAAGACGGCTTCAAAAGGGAATTAGATAAGCATATGGAGCAGAGGTCCATCAGTGGCTTTTAGCCACAAGGTATAGATAGGGACTCTGGGGCAAGTGATGCTCTGTCTTCTTGGTGCTTGGGGGGGTGTCAACAGTGGGAGGGCTTCTAATGTCCTGGCCCCACTGGTGGACCTCCTGATGGCACTGGTATTTCTGGCCACTGTGTGATACAGAGTGTTGGACTGGATGGGCCTTTGGCCTGATCCAACATTGGCATCTCTTATGTTGGCTGCGGTCACACGGAACAGAAGCCACACAAGTGAGATGGAAAACAGGTGGAGTTTCCGGGCGCGATCTCACCAGCACATCTGGGAAGCGTAGCACTCCCATGGCACAACCGAGGCTTCCAGCCGAAACTGCGTGGCAAAAAACTAGTACCTCGGAGGTACTAGTTTCCGGAAACTGCGGGGCAAGGGCAGGCGTCTGATCGCGTTTCCGGTGGCATCCGGCGCCCGCCCATGTCCCCTTGCAAATAAGGTGGGGTTTTTTGTCCACGTCTCTGTGGATGCGCACACGCACCCAATGGAGCATGCGCATTCGTCGTGTACACACACACAAAAACCAGATTGCCACGGCGCGCGCTTCTTCGTTGCGCGCCGGCTTGTCCTGTAATCAGCACCTCTCCCTTGCCATGGAACCTCCACGGTACCTCCACAGGACCTCCATGGGAGGTCTGATCGAGTAACTGCGCAGTAGTTTGCCCCAGGGCAAACAGCCACGCTTCTCCCCCGCAGTTTCCTGCCCGTGTGACCGGGGCCGTTCTTATGTTCTTAATTAATTCCTTTACACCCCGCTTTTCTTCCCAATGGGGTCCCAAAGTGGTTTACATCATTCGCTCCTCCATCTTGTCCTCACAACAGCCCTGGGAGGTAAATTTAGGCTAACAGAGTGTGACTCACCCAAGCTCACCTAGCGAGCTTCCAGGGCACCCACAGGGATTCCAGTCTGAATCTCCCAGATTCTAGTCTAAGGCTGCGGACAGACGTACCACTTAGTGCTCCTAATTTCATCCATTGTTATTTGACATGGAGACATTCGATCAGACATCACAACATAATCCATTTCACTGTGAGCTCAGTCCGTCATTGAACGATCAGATGGTGTGGTCGGGTGAGAGGTTTTTTTCCTTTTTTCTTTCTTTTGCGCATGTGCTTAACCAAAGGATTGAACCCTTGCACGGAGATGTCTCCATGCAGGCTTTTTGCCCATGTGCTTTCCCGCTTCATAGAGTCAAGTCTCTGCTTTGACAGCTCGCTGATCCTTCCGCGGAGCACGTTTATCTCTTTGGTTCACAGTATGAGCCATAGTCGCCTGAAAGAGATGACCCCCTTACCTGCTCATTTTCAAATCTAGCATAGAGATGGAGACGATTACCCAGTTATGCACATATCGCCAAGTGAACAAAAAAAAATGGTACTGAGTCAGGATGGAATGAACACACTATCCCGATGGCTTGAGAGAGCGCTTGAGTGATCAGCCAGTCAAAGATCCATCCATGGCCTATCGGCAAGTGTTAAGACTGGACTTTCCCCAGTGTCTTTTAACTCTGTTTCAGGGGTGGGCCGGAACGGGGTACTGATGACTGCAGAACCTTTCACAGATGCTGCTGTCTGAATGTGATCTGTCAGGCATCAGCAGCTATATCGGATCTAAACGCACGTCTGACTGCACTCTGATCCTCTTAAGCACAATGCCATACTGGCTCTCAGCTCTCCGTGCTTTTCATGTTTTATTATGATTTGGCATACGGTGCCAATAAATGATTTGGCATACGGTCAGAGGTCATTTCGGGGGGGAACACGGGGATCGCAGTTCCCCCGGGTGAGGTGCAGGGGGGCGGGGCACATGATGAAGCCCCGCCCCCTGCTTCCGGCCACCCCGCTTCCAGCCCTCATTCAGCCAGGAGGAGGCAGGAGAAGAGGGAGGGTAAGTTGCTTCCTCCCCGCCTCTCCCCACCCCTGCCTGCCTGGGGCCAGGGAGGGCCTTGGCAGGGCTTCCTCACACTCCCGCTGGCCTTGCAGGTCCACCGCCGGGCCCCTGATGTCAGGGGGTGTGGCATATGCTAATGAGTTATGCTAATGAGTTCCCCTAGCTCTTTTTCTACGAAATGACCCCTGCATACGGTGCCAATAAATGTGAGCCGCCCTGAGCCCGTCCACAGGGAGGGCAGGATATAAATCCAAATAATAAATAAATAAATAACACAGAAAACGTCTTTTCCATCTAACTGCGATGGAATTTCAGGGAAGGGATCCCATATCTGAGGGAATCGTCTCTGCCAGATAGATAAATTGAAATTAACCAGCATTGTAGGTAATCTCACAGCAAATGCAGACACGTGGCACCCCAGAATATATGAAAAACAAAGGAAATAATCTGTGCTCAACAATAAGCAATCACAAGTCTTAAACGACTGTATCAACATGTAATAAGAATATAATAAAGAGGATACAGTCCAATGTAATACAAATATAATGAAATTAAATATAACAAGGCGTGTTTTACATACCACGGGACTTCGATCTATTTAAACTATATCAACCCATACACCAGAAACTCCAATAATATAGAACACAATCTCTGTTTTAATAGTCCCACAGGGGTTCAAGTGTTCACTGGAGCTCGGTGGATGTACTAATTATAGGTTCCTCCCATATTCTTCCTTACACGTAAACTGGTAAAAAGCCGCATTTTGCCAAAGGCTTCTTCACAAAGATAGAACTCTACGTTTTCTATAAATAAGCACATAAAATTTTTACTGCAGCTCAAAGATGGAAACACACACAAAGTAGCCATCAGCAGACGTTAAAATTACCTGCTCCAAAGAAAGAAATTTCACCGACATGTTGTTTCCTTGTGCAAAGTTGCTGCCCAATCTCAAGTCAGAGTGCAAAAAGGCTTCTGTTCCCACAACTCCAGTTTGTAGCACTGCTTGGTGCCTGAGGGACTACAAGCCACGTATCTGTGCCCCATTTCCACCTGCCTCTTAGTCAGCGCCCCCTGGTACTATCCACTAGATGGAAGAGAGTGGGGGGATGTCTTGCTGTGTCCAAACAGCAATTGCAAATTATTACAGAACAGATAGCTTTTTTTTTGAGCCCCCGAAGGGGATTTTTTATTATTTTTTTATAAGACTACAAAACTAACACAGGAAAAAAAGGAGGGGGGGCTACATTTACAGGATAAAGTAAAGAAACCCACTGCTACCTAAAAACCCAAGAGAGGAGATCATCAATAGCTTAATTACATAAAGTCTTCCCTTCTTTTATGTCATTATAAACTGAGTCAAACATTTATAATATTTTTTACCCTTTTCTTTAAATCTTTAACTTAACTGTCTAAGAACAGTACCCCCAATCATCCCATTTCAAAGTTCTCAGAGGCACAAATCAGAGTCCTTCAGCCTTCACTTTTCCTTTCCCCGTCTCTTCCGCAACTTGTAAGGACTTTTTGGAGCTGCTGCCCCTTGCTCTGCCAGAGAGTCCTCTCCGGAAGAACCCGAGTCCCGCTCGCCACTAGACTTGCTGTCCTCTTCTTTTTTTCTATCCTCTGGCCTTCCCGACTGGACCCTTAGAAATTCCCGAGCTTTCAGAACAGAGTCAATCTTTTCTTTTTTATCCTTAATTTTGAAGCTGACGTCTTCTGGAATTAGCCGTTTATATCCAATTGAATTTGTCTGAAGAAAAAGCACGAGATCTTTGTACTTCTTTCTCCGTTGTCTTATTTCAAATGGAATGTCTTTTAAGACTCTGATGGCATTCTCTCCCACTTTCAGGGATATTCCAGAAACTGGTTTCAGGATTGCGTCCTGCACATACCTCTTCGAGAATCTTACAACAATTTCCCCAGGCAGATTATTTTTCTTTATATAGCCTGAATATGACCTATAGACCACATCCATGTCGCTTAGCAGTGATTCCGCCTTCATCTCAGAACAGATAGCTTTTGTAAACTGGAACCACTGAAGAAAGCCGTTCCCAAAGCAGCAGTGATTAGTGAAGATGCTATGGCAAGGAACACCTGTGGCAATTGAATGTTTGACTGTGGTAAGAGGAACAGTTCTTGGTCAGTTTAATTATCTTCTGAATCTCTTCCCGAGTATTAACTTCTCAAAACAATTACTCTTAACTATTAGCCAATGTCACCATTTTCCTACTTGTTTTTTTGTTATAATTACGATAACAATGAACAGGGCTTTTTTTGGTTTGTTTTTTAATTAATAAATAAATGTATGTATCTATCTTGAAGTGCACTATGTGAAAAATGTTTGTATTTGTGTGTGGAAGAGAGACACACATGCAGACAGACGGAGAGGTGAGAGTGCTCTAATTATACAGCTACAGATTTCCTAAAAATGCCACCTCTCCAAGAAGGCAACCCTCTTTTCCCGCTCTGCTTGAACTCTGCATCAGAGCATATCAGTTGCTCACCATGTCCACAGGCTGCTCTCACATTCTTTGGCAAATGCTCCCTCTAGCCAAAGTCTGGGTGGGTCTACTCAGGCCCATAGAAATCTAGGGGCATGGGTGGTCTGAGGTAACAGCATCAGGTACATCAGTAGATGCAACATAGCCTGCAGAACACAAATACAGGTAGCATTGGCCATTTCAGTTATGGTTCAGAAAGATGCTTTTGTCAAGGGACAGAGATTGTAGACTATACTACTTTGGGCCATCTGTTGGCCCTGACCTGGATAGCCCAGACTAGGCTGATCTCATCAGATCTCAGAAGCTAAGCAGGGTCATCCTTGGCAAGTATTTTGATGGGAGACCTCCAGGGTCATGACATGGAAGCAGGCAATGGCCAACCACCCCTGCTTCTCCCTTGCCTTGGAAGCCCCTTGCTGGGGTCGCCATAAGTCTTGGATGGGAGAGCTCCAAGGAAGGTTCTGCAGAGGAAGGCAACGGCCAACCACCCCTGCTTCTCACGTGCCTTGGAAGCCCCTTGCTGGGGGTCACCATTAGTCTGCTCCTACGATGGCACTGTCCCCACACACACGCCCTTTGATTTTAACCTTGCCCTCCCCTAGTTGCTGTCTGTCCCACAGAGGTACCTGCATAGTATCTGTATGTTTCTCCCCGTGGGATACTGGAGCAGAGGGACAGGGGTGAATCCTCCTCGCCCAGTGGCGCAGACCTGATTTGATCCCCCTTCTCCAGATGTTGCTTTTAGCTAGCAAAAAAAGAAATACTGATTACGCACCTGAGGAGAGGCTTTTCAAAACTAGAAACTGACAGTTCAAGAAAGGAGCTTGGGAAACCGAGGGTGGTGGTGGTGGTGCATGCCATCACAACACCCACCCACAAAAGTGCCACCGAAACAATTTTTTGCAAGATCCTTGATTAATGTCTCTGTATTATGAACCTGGCAATTTCCGGAACTGCCTGGAATCCTCATGGGTTTGAGCGTCACCCTTTTGGGTGGGGGAGGGGGCACTGTCACTCTCTAGAACAAACGACAGGCGCTCTCACGGATGGCTTTACCACAGGACATGCACCGCACCAGCTGCTGGATCAGGCCAGGAAGTGTGCACCCTTTCCACTTGTGGATTTCAGTCGCAAGCACTGGCCGAATTCTTAAAATTGTTGTTATGGCCCGCAAGTGAGGTCTCTTGTCTCTCCTCGCACAGTTACCTTCTCTGTCTGCAGACTGTGGACATTCCAGAGACAATGGGCAAAACAAGAGCCGGTTGTGGCACAGGGGTTAGAGGGCGGGGCTAGTCTCTGGGAGAGCCAGGTTCGAATCCCCCCTCTGCCACGGAAGCTGGCTGGGGGACCACAGGCCAGCCACACTCTCTCTATGGATTGTATGAGTCCCCTGGGGGGAGAAAACTAGGACATCAATAAAAGCAACCAAACCAGATCAATATGGGCCCTGGTCACACGGGCCGGATATCACGGGGGGGAGGTGTGGCTGTTTGCCCCGGAGTGAACTACCGCGTGGCTGCTGGATCAAACGTCCCGCCGATGTCCCGTGGTTCGGGGGGAGGTGCCGATCATACGTCAATCCTGCGGCGCGGCAAAGAAGCGGCGCGGCAGGGGTTGTGGTGTTTTTTTTTTTTTAAACCAATGTGTGCACATGCAGCATTGGGTGCTTGTGCACATCCCATGGAGACTTGAAAAAAACAAAACCTTTTCGTGACGGGACATAGGTGGGCGCCAGATGCCTGCCCTTGCCCCACGATTTCCGGAAACTAGTACCTCGGAGGTACTAGTTTTTTTACGGTGCATCTTCGACGGGAAGCCTTAGGTTCGCCATGGGAGCTCTACGCTTCCCAGATGTTGTGGTGTGATCGCGCCCGGAAAATCCGCCTACCTTCCGTCTCTGTAGTGTGGCTAATGCTCTGTGTGACTGCACCCATAAATAAGAAATACATTACTGAGAAGTTCATTGCAACCCCAGAATAATTGCAGACGTTTGTGGACTCCTTTCTGGGCAGCTGGAAGAGAGTGAAAAGCACCAGTGCTCTGTAGTGTGCACTGGTGCAAAAGAACCTACCTTTAAGATGCTTGGGGTTTGGGAGAGGGAGGATGTGCCTATTCATACAGTTACGACTCCAGGTAGCTTTGCTGTGTCCCCCTAGCCACTGGTAGGAGGGTTGGGTTTTTTTTTGCCAGATCCAGGTTGGGAAACTCCTGGGGATTTGGGGATGGAGCCTGCAGAGGACTGGGACCTGGGGGGAGGTACAAAGGACAGAGTCCACCCTCCAAAGCATCCATTTCCTCCAGGGGAGTTGATCTCGGGGTCCCACCAGGAGGCTGGCCTCCCTACTTCCAGGCAAGCTCAGAGACGCCATCTGTGGGACTCTGCCGGAGGCAAACGGAGCAGAGATGGGCTCCCGAAGATGCCCAGGGGTGCTCCGGAGAGCGGCGTTCTGGTGCCCTGGTGCTTCCGTGTTTATTTCTTGCCTTTCCCAAGAGAGCTTATCCGAACAGGACCAGACTGAGTCACCCCTACAAAAGACAGGCCCGCCGGGGCTGGAATGGGTGCGCAGGCAACCTCCTCTGTCTGCTGCTTGTTTTACCTGAAGTCAACAGAAACCGGCCGGTGGACTGAGCAGGACTTCTCCTCCACGCCTCCAAGAGGAGGAGGGAAATCTCAGGTTGGGGGCCAGAAGGAAGGCAGCACAGGGACGACTTCCTTCCAGGCTGGAGAGCTTTTTCGACTCGCCCCACTGCCCCTCCAGGTCCCTTGGGCTCTAGTGAGCGAAAGTTGCCAGCCTCCAGGGGGCACCGGGAGACCTCCCACTAGGACAGTTGCTCTCCAGAGGACCCGGATCAGTTCCCCTGGGGAAAACGGCTGCTTTGAAGGATGGGTTGCATGGCCTGATATCCTGCAGAGGCCCCTGCTCAAACCCTGCCCTCCCCAGCCTCCACCCACCCCCCAATCTCCAAGTATTTCCTAGTCCAAAGCTGGCAACCCTGGGCTCCACCCCCAGGCCGACTGGCTCCGCCCTCCAGCCCAAGGAACTGAAGACCTGCAAGCACAACGCGGGGAGAGCAGCTTCCCTGTCTTTGACTCAATTCTATGGGATTCATAGCTCACACAGCTTCTATGTATAGGTGATCGGATTTAGTACTAACTTAGTTTGTTATGACTGTTGATGTATGTTGTAAAAATTTGTAATGGTGACTAATTGGTTGGTTTGTAATTTTGGATTCTCAGGACATTTGAAGAAGAAGAAGAGGAGGAGATTGGATTCATACCCCGCCCTTCACTACCCAAAGGTGTCTCAGAGCAGCTCACAAACACCTTTCCCTTCCCCTCCCCACAACAGACACCCTGTGAGGCAGGTGGGGCTGAGAGAGCTCTTGACAGAAACTGCTCTTTTTCAAGGACAGCTCTTATCAGAACTATGGCTTGCCCAAGGTCATCCAGCAGGTGCAAGTGGAGGAGTGGGGAATCAAACCCGGCTCTCCCAGATTAGAGTCCGCGCACTTAACCACGACACCATACTGTTTTGTATACTGTTTTGCAGTTATTATATGTCTTGATATGTTATAAAAAGGTAAAGGTTCCCTTGCTCGAAAGCCAGTCGAATCCGACTCTAGGGTTGCGGTGCTCATCTCCGTTTCAAAGCCGAAGAGCCAGCGCTGTCCGAAGACGTTTCTGTGATCATGTGGCCGGCATGACTAGACTCCGAGGTGCACCTTCCCACCTAAGTGGTACCTATTAATCTACTTGCAATTTCTTGCTTTCGAGCTGCTAGGTTGGCAGGAGCTGGAACTAGAGACGGGAGCTCCCCCCGTCATGCGGCACCTGGGTCTCGAACTGCTGAACTACTGACCTTCCACTGCCTGCAGTTCAGCGTCTTAACCACTTGAGCCACCGCAGCTCCTCTGATAGGTTATAGTTCCTCTTAATAAACATTTTAAAAATGAAAAAGAAAAAAAAAGGGAAGGGCAATCCGCTGACGTCTTTGCTCACCTCCCTTCTATGCTTTGCCTTTCTCCCTCCGTGGTTCTCCGCTCCTCCCCCCGTTTGATCCTCACAAGAACAACAGCAGCCCTGTGAGGTGGAGGTCTGGCTAAGAGGCTGCGCCTGGCTCGCGGTTCAGTGAGCTTCCCGGGCCGAGGGGGGATTTGCACTCGGGTCTCCCAGGTCCGACGCCAACTCCTATGCCACGCAAAGGCACTTAGCTGAGAAGGCGGCAGGCAGGATGGCACACACACAGTTCCTGAAGTTCAATGGCTTCAAAAGGGCTTTGGTTGAGACGCAATATTCCCTCTAAGCTAGGGAGTCCTGTGAGCAAAAATTCTACTCTGTGAGCTACTGGCATTCAAGTTGTGAGCGGGTGATTTGGCTACCGCATAAATTAGTTTGCTCTGGAGCCCTCCTTCCTGAGCTAAGGCAAAAATGTGTGAGCCAGAGGCTAAAAAACTGTGAGCTGGCTCACACTAACTCAGCTTAGAGGGAACACTGGTTGAGCGAGACGAAAACTACTTTCCCTGGGGGGATGAACAGTTGCGTGAGAAAGAGCGCGGCCGGTGGGGGGCGCCCCTCGGAGGGGACCAGAGGGAGAGAGAAGCTGCCCTTACCCAACCGCTCTGGGCTGCCCTGGGCCCCTCGACGGGCGCTCCAGCGACAGTCTCCGCCGTGCACACGTGGGCGCATGATGCCCTACAAGCCCCAAGCATGAACCGAGCGGCTTCGGGTGGGCAGTTCGAGGTATCTGTCGAGGGAGCCCCCTGACTAGTCTCCAAAGCTCAGGCCGGGACCAGCGCCGACCCTCTTTCCTGCGGCCCCCGGGACTCCTCCATCATCTGCTCAGCAGGTCCCTCGCGGGCGGGCGCCGAACCGGCCGTCTCCTGTCGCTCGGGCGCCTGCTGCAGGAAAGCGCCGTGGGGGTTCGGCGTTCCGCGGCTGGGCCCGACGCTGCTCGCCCGGCACTGTCTGCTGCGCCAGAAACAACCTTGCCGGGCGGGCGGGCGCCCTGTTGGGGATCCACCACGGGCGCCGGACAGGCAGGCAGGCAGGCGAGCGGCGGAGCTGGGCGGGCCGCGCCCCCTCGCTCTGCCCCCCCTCCCCGGCTGGAAGGCGGGGCCGCGCCCAGGTGCGGCTTTAAAGCGCGGCGAGCGCGCCCGGTCGGCAGAGCGCAGCGCCATGCGCAGCCGGGCGGCGAGATGCGCGGGCTGGAGACGGCCGCCTTGTGCCTGCTGCTGGCGCGGGTGGACGCCTATTTCGGGTCAGCAGCGCTCTCCTCCGGGGTCTTGCGTCCGTGGCGCCTCGCCTCGCCTCGCCATGCAGGCCAGGCAGAGACTTTCGGTGCCGGCGGCTCTTGGCTTCCCTCCGGCTCTCTCCGCTTCCGCGCCCGTCTCTTCTCTGCCCACCGTCGCTGCTCCCTGCTCCTTCTCTTCAGCAGGCTCTTCTCCCCCCCTGCTTTTGGCCCGCGGTGGGTGGGTCGCGCGCCCCCCGGGTCTCTTTGCACCGCGGGCGCCCTCGCCTTTCCCCGCGCTCCTGGGGGCAGCGCACCGAGGGCTGTGGGCAGGGCTGACTCGGCTTCTTGCAGGGCTGTCCCGGTGCCCGCGCTGGGGGTGGGTGGGGGACTGGGTCGGGAGCAATGCTCCCTCCAAGCTGTGAAGTCCTGTGAGCAAAAATTCTACTTTGTGAGCTGCTGGCATTAAAGTTGTGAACAGGCGATTCGGCTACTGCATCAATGAGTTTGCTATCAGCCCTCCTTCCTGAGCGAAGTGAGCTGGAGGCTAAAAAATTGTGAGCTGGCTCACACTAACTCAGCTGAGAGGGAACACTGGTCGGGAGTCTCAGCTGGCACCGGCTGGAGGAGGGGGCGGCGGAGTCCGGAGGCCTGCGTCCTCCTGAATTGCCTGGGGTGGGGGCGCTGGAGGGAGCAGTCAGCCAAGTTTGAGTCCAGGGGCACCTCGGAGAGCAACAAAGTTGAATTCTGGGTATACGCTTTCCTGTGCATGCACACAGTATTTGGAGTTGGGGGAGAACAGGGGTGTATCTGTGGCTGTGGTCGGATGCACTCAATAATCCACTTTCAGTACACTTTCCAACTGGGTTTTCCCAGTACACGCAGTACAAATCCTGTTGGAAAGTGCATTGAAAATGGATTATTGAGCCGGTGACCACAGCCTGTGTTGTTGGTGTTGACACGTTGATTGGTTGTATGCTTGTCCTTTGACCTGCATTTGATGTTCAGCCTGGCTTGTGTATTTTTTCCAGCATGCCCGGAAATCTAAACCTTTTGATCAACGTTGTTGGTTGGGCTCAGTTTCTCTGGCGCTGTGCCTGGTGTCTCCTTGCGGGTGAGCTCCTAGTCGCAATGCTGGTTTGGGGGTGGGGTTAGGCACCCTTTTGGGCAGCTTCATCACTGGCCCTGGTCAGTGTATCTTAATGCCCAAAGGATCCCACGTCTTTCGTTTCTGCTTTGCTTCCCCTTTCCACTGACGTCTGCGGAATGCACAGCAGCGACGGGGCCCTGATTCCCAAACTGGAGTGTGTCTTGAGCTGTGAAAATATAGTTTCAAAATCTAGACTGGTGTGTTTTAGTTACTGAGACAGTTTGGTGTGGTGGTTAAGTGTGCAGACTCTAGTCTGGGAGAACTGGGTTTGATTCCCCACTCCTCCACTTGCAGCTGCTGGATGACCTTGGGCAAGCCATAGTTCTGTCAGAGCTGTCCTTGAAAGAGCAGTTCTTGAAACGACTCTCTCAGCCCCACCTACCTCACAAGGTGTCTGTTGTGGGGAGGGGAAGGGAAAGGAGTTTGTAAACTGCTCGGAGACTCCAAGTGCAGGGTATAAATCCAATCTCTTCTTCTTCAATTGTCCACTGTCAGGTTTTAAGTCTGTTTTACATTGAATGCTGAGAACCTGTTTTGTTAAAAAGTGGGCCGAAGGTCTCTATATAAACATGGGCAGATGAACTAGCAGTCTGACTCGGTAAAGCCAACTTCTGGAGCTTGCCTCCTTTGGGTTGGCGCATCAGCTACAGTAGCTGATTGGTGTAGTGGTTAAGTGCGCGGACTCTAATCTGGGAGAGCCAGGTTTGATTCCCCACTCCTCCACTTGCACCCACTGGATGACATTGGGCAAGCCATAGTTCTGGCACAGCTGTTCTTGAAAAAAGAGTTTCTGTCAGAGCTCTCTCAGCCCCACCTACCTCCCAGGGTGTCTGTTGTGGGGAGGGGAAGGGAAAGGAGTTTGTAAGCCGCTCTGAGACTCCCGTCAGGTAGTGAAGGGTGGGGTATAAATCCAATCTCCTCCTCCTCCTCCTCCTTCATGACCTCAGTTTTTGGTATGTAGGTAGATGGGTATTTCGGTTAGAAGTCTTACGTTTCTTTTATTAAACCTCGGAAGGGCAAGTTGTGTCATGTATCAAATACTCTCAATAACTATTGGAGCACTGTTAATGAGTATTTTGTGTCTGGGGGGGTGTTCATGACAATGGAAGTGTGGTGTTTTTTTTGTGTGTGTGTGTGGATTCTTAACTCCCATCGGGGCAATTCTGGAGATCAGAACTATTTTGCAAAAAAAGTGAGAAAAACTCGCTCAGTTGTGACAAACTATTGAATTGACAGGTGTTTCTAGCTTCACCTAATCTACCCTGACCTGTGGAAAGTGCTCCAAATGGTGCTCGTTTGCCCCTGGCAATTAGGGAGCAGCGAACGGGGGGGGGGGGGTGATTCTGGAGAATCAGTCAAGACTGGGGTGACTCTGTCAGTAGGTGGATTCTGCCTCCGTTCTCCCAGTAACTACATGAAACGTAAGAGAACAAAGTTAGAGTCCAGTCAGGCACCTTTAAGATCAACAAAATTTATTCAAGGTGTGAGCTTTTGCCTGCATGCACACTTCATCAGACGATGAAATGGAGTTACGTATCATAGTACCCACCTTGATCTGTCTACCTGAAATGTAGTACCCCAGAATTTTTAAAGAATGACATCCTTACTGTCCTAGTTTTGAAGTACAGTTCATGGAGAGAAAGAAATTCTGCAAAGCTATGTTGATGGGAGATAACTGTTTGAAAACGCTGCACAGCCTCAGAGACTGTCTTTTTTGCCAAAGTGGTGCAAACCAAGAACTGCTCGGGAACGGAGGCTGGGAAATAGTGCTCTGGATGGGCCCAGGGGGAGGATGTGGTCGGTGAAGTGGCTTTGGCTGGGAGCTGGGAAGGGTTTGAGATTTGTGCCTTGGTATGAAGCCACCTAGCCTTTCTTCCGTGGTCGCCCAGAAGTGTTGATATAGGAACAAATACTGACCTACCTACCTTAAAAGGAGCTGTGGTGGCTCAAGTGGTTAAGACGCTGAACTGCAGGTTGGTGGAAGGTCAGTAGTTCAGCAGTTCGAGACCCGGGTGCCGCATGGCGGAGTGAGCTCCCGCCTCTAGTTCCAGCTCCTGCCAACCTAGCAGTTCGAAAGCAAGACATTGCAAGTAGATAAATAGGTACCACTTCGGTGGGAAGGTCACAGCGTTCCGTGCGCCTTGGTGTTTAGTCACGCCGGCCACATGCCCACGGGAACGTCTTCGGACATCGCTGGCTCTTCGGCTTTGAAACAGAGATGAGCACCGCAACCCTAGAGTCGGACTCGACTGGCTTTCGAGCAAGGGACACCTTTACCTTTTACTTACCTAACTTAAAGGGTTGTTGTAAGAATGAATGCTGGAGAGAAGGCTTTACAAATGCAAAGTGTTTAGGTTTTCTCAGGCAGCAAACTGGCACAAGTCCCAGGATTCCTCATTCTGATTTTCATCACTTGTGTGTCCCTGTTGCTTCAGGGTCCCCCCCAAATGTAATACACTCACAATTCACACACAACAAGGTCTATCCTCTTCCTGCCTATTATGAATTAAGGTGTTTCCTCAAGATGTACTTCTGATTAGCAGACTCATATCTGAATAAAGCTATTCAAACACAGTAAACAAGGCCTTCTTACAAGGCCTTTCCTTATGCACTAGAAGGCGCTTAATCCAAAGCAATAGGGACGAACGAGTGACAACAGTGAGAATGCGGAAGAGCCACTGTTGCTTGAGGAGATTCTGTGAATGTCGGTAGACTGGCACGGGTGGCCCAGGCGAGCCCGGTCTTGTCAGATCTTGGAAGTTAAGCAGGAATCCCAGGACTGCTGTGCGGAACCAGGCAATGGCAAACCCCCTCCGTTGGTCGGCGGGGCTGCCATAAGTCAGATGTGATTTGGTGCCCCTTTACATACACAGGCACGTGAATTTGTGGGATCTACTCAGGGGTCCTTTCGTAGAAAAAGAGATGCTGGATCTCATTAGCATAACTCATTAGCATAACTCATTTGCATATGGCGCCGCTCGGGCTCCACTGGACTGTTTTGGATCGCTAGCTATCGGGGGGGAGGGGACGGGACATGCAGATCTGTTTTTGCAGAGGAGGGAGAGCTTGTACCTGAATAAAACTTGATCTTATAGGTGCCACTGGACTGTTTTGGACCGGGGGGGGGGTTTGCTTCTTGCTCTGACTGAGGGCTGCTGAGAGCAGGGGGTGGGGCTTGTTGCATGTGCCCGCCCCCTGGGCTCTTTACTGCCGGAGCTCCACTCCTGTGCGCTCCTGCAGGAAATGACCCCTGGATCTACTTCAAGAGATGTGATCTCTGTTGAGTTGAAGAAAACAAGTTGGCTTCTAGTCACCAGGCAGCTTGATGGGTGTTAAGCCTTTTGGAGTTAGTCGAAGTCAAACGCCGCAGCCTGAGTTGTGTGTGTGAACGGGACGGGTATAAATTGCTCCTCGACAGATGTTGCCGCCCGCCCTGAAAAACGGGCCTGTCAGCAGTTGCTTCAGTCACAGAACTTCGCCGGTGATGCTTTGAGTGGCAGAGGGAAGACCAGCGGCTCGTTTTCTGCGAGTCAGGTGGCCGTAACCGTGCAGCACAAGAGCCTGGTCAAGCTGGCTTCTCCACTGGCAGGAGGCCCAGAGAAGCTGAAATGCAGCATTGCTTGGAGAGGGCCTCGCTTTTGAAGCTGCTTCTCCACTGAAGGAGGTTTCCGGGCAGAAACAGAGTGGCAGTTCCAGGGGTGTGAAGATGACCCTAAGGCATAGGGACCAGTGCATGAGCCACAGGGATTCTGGGACTACCTGGCTGGATTTGGAACACCTGGGGCAGGTGGCTGGCCTTGAAAACAAAACCCCTGTAGCAACACCCTGTCTGTCTGTTTTGGTTGGGATGGCAGGGCACTTGTGCAAACCTTGGACAGTCCCCCTCTCCCCTTGGCAGGGGTCAGTCCTGGAAGCCGTGCCCGGAAGCTGTGAGCTCTGTTTGGAGCTACCGTGATCACTTTTGCATCCTTGGTCTTGCAGGAAAATTTGGCGTCCCCGTCTTGCCAATTCCCCGGCCTCCTGGGAAGGAGAAGGCAGGCAGGCAGGCAGGGAGGTATTTTTTTTCCCCCTTGCAGGAAGTGCACCCGTTCTGCAGCTTCCACAAAGCAGAAGGCTGTCTGACTCCCTTTTTCTCCCGGCTATCATTTCCTTAATGCAAAACAAATATTGAATATTGCCTTAGGTGGATTTGGTTGCTTAAGGGAGCTACAATCTTAACAGCAGCTGCTTTCTTTGGGTTTGTTAGGACGTTTCACCCAGCTGTTAGTGGGGGGAAAAGTTATGGATCGTTTCCTCATTTGTTACCAGGCGCTGCAGCTGCTTTGAGACTGCGCCGAAAACTGTGGGGATTCCTGCAAAACCTATGAGGCATCCAGTGTTTTCTAGCTCTAGGCTGATCCTGCATTGAGCAGGGGGGTTTGACCGGTGGCCTGTATGGCCCCTTCCAACCCTGTGCAATTCTATATGATTCTCTGAAAAGGCTGGCAGAAGAAGGCAATCTGTCATCCGTTGCACTGAGAAAACGCAGCAACGTTGGGTGCGCTTTTGGGTGAGTCTTTGGTTCCAGCAGGGCGACTGAGACCCAACAGGGCTGGCCAGGGTGCTGCCTGGATGGATAGCAGGGCTGCCGACCCCCAGGTGGCCCCTGGAGATCTCCTGCTTTTACAGTTGATCTCCAGACCCCTGAGACTCATTCCCCAGAGGGTGGGCTCTGTGGCCCTGTGCCCTGCTGCGGTCCCCCCCCCAGCCCTGCCAAACCCAGGCTTCACCCCCCAAAACCTGCAGGTATTTCCCAGCTCAGATCTGGCAGCCCTTCCTGATCAAGAGTGACACAAAAGGGCTCCCCTGTTTACATGGAGGGGTCTGTTGTAGGGTCGCCGGGTTCCCTCTGGCCAATGAGCGAGGGGATGGGAGGTAGAGTTAAAGATCTGGGTTGGGAAACGTCTGGCAATATGGGGGTGGAGCCTAGGGAGGACAGGGACCTCAGTCTGGTGTCGTGGTGAAGTGCGCGGACTCTAATCTGGGAGAACCGGGTTTGATTCCCCACTCCTCCACTTGCATCTGCTGGATGACCTTGGGCAAGCCGTCGTTCTGTCAGAGCTGTTCTCTCAAGAACAGTTTGCTCAGAGCTCTCTCAGCCCCACCTACCTCACAGGGTGTCTGTTGTGGGGAGGGAAAGGGAAAGGCGATTGTAAGCTGCTCTGAGACTCCGAGTGAAGGGTGGGGTATCAATCCAGTCTCCTCCTCCTCCTCTTCCTCTGCCACTGGCATCCATGCTTTGTTGGCAGGCAGGCAGGATGCCCCGGGGGCACCCAGATGAACACGAGGGTCGTCTTTTTTGGAGTAAACCTGAGGAGCCTGAGCCCAGCACAGGTTTCCTGCAAAACAGCTGCTTGAAGTGGTACACCAGAGGGTCTCAGCCCACT
>NW_015161428.1:588843-592446 GCF_001447785.1 Gekko japonicus
TCTCTGAGCCCCGCCTACCTCACAGGCAGTGTTCCCTCTAAGCTGAGTTAGTGTGAGCTAGCTCAGTTTTTTAGCCTCCGGCTCACAGATTTTTGTCTTAGCTCAGGAAGGATGGCTCCAGAGCAAACTAATTCATGCAGTAGCCAAATCGCTTGCTCACAACTTTAATACCAGGAGCTCACAAAGCAGGATTTTTGCTCCCAAGACTCCACAGCTTAGAGGGAACATTGCTCACAGGGTGTCTGTTTTGGGGAGGGGAAGGGAAAGGAGCTTGTCAGCCGCTCTGAGACACCTTTGGGTAGTGAAGGGCGGGGTACAAATCCAATTTCCTCCTCTTCCTCTTCTTCTTCCTCTTCCTCCTCTTCTTCTTCCTCTTCTTTTTCTTCTTCCTCTTCCTCCTCTTCTTCTTTTTCCTCCTCTTCCTCCTCTTCCTCCTCTCCTTTTTCTTCCTCTTCTTTTTCTTCTTCCTCTTCCTCTTCTTCTTGGCTAGGTAGCTGTTGGGCTGAACATGATCTGAGCACCCCTATCTATAGATTTGCTTGGCTGATCACAGGTCTTCAAGATTAATGCCTAATCTCTGAGATTAATGCCTAATCTGTTGCGCACCGGTGGAGGTAGGCGGGCTAGCTCTGGGTTGGAACATTCCTGGATATTTGGGGGGGTGGAGCCTGGGGAGGGCGGGGTTTGCAGGGAGGATCAACAGGGTATAATACCATAGAGTCTGCTCTCCAAAGCAGCCATAAGAACATAAAACGCCAATGTTGGATCAGGCCAATGGCCCATCCAGTCCGACACTCTGCGTCACACAGTGGCCAGAAATACCAGCAATTTCATGGAGTGCCCACGAGTTCTTGTATCGTGAGAAAGGGAGAAAAGGACTTCTTTCTCGACCTGCCCTGTCCCACGCATAATCTTATAAACCTCGATCATGTTGCCCCCTCAGCCGTCGTTTCTCCAAGCCAAAGAGCCCCAAGCCATTTTCTCTCGGGGAGCTGCGCCCTTTAATCTGGAGATCAGTTGTAATTCCCGGAGATCGCCCAGGCCTGCCTGGAGGAGAGATCAAGACGGGGTAGCCGTGTGGGTCTGTCTGTAGCCAGAGAAAAGAGCCAGAGTCCAGGAGCACTGGAAGCCTTAACAACATTTGCAGCAGGGGAGGAGCTTTCGTGAGTCACGGCTCCTTCCGATCCCTGATGAAGTGAGCAGTGACTCCGGAAAGCCCACACCCTGCTGCAAATGTTGTTAGTCTTTAGGTGTTACTGGACTCTTGCTCTTTCCTACTACCTGGAGGTTGGCAACTATAGGTGGTGGGGGTAGCATGGCCCAGGTGGCACGTCTGGAATCTTTGGTTGGATGTGATTGTTTCTGACAGCAGGGCTGAGAAAGGACTCTACCTAGGGATGCCGGCCTCCAGGTGGGACCTGGGGATCTCCAGGAATCACAGCTCATCTCCAGACTACAGAGATCAGCTCCCCTGGAGAAGATGAATGCTTGGGAGGGGTGGCATTGCACCCCACTGAGGTCCCTGTCCTCACCAGGCTCCGTCCCCAAATCTCCAGGAATTTCCCAACCTGGAACTGGCATCCCCCGTGATGACCTGCTGGGGGCCGGGGTGGACCTGGAGAACCCTGGCTCTACTTAAGGCTCTGGAAGGCCACTGACGGAGTAGGCCAGATTGGGTGAGACGGATAGGGTTGGCAAGTGTACTTACGCTTGGCAGTGGGGGAGCCTTGCCCGGCTCCGGGAGCTCTTCCAGGATGCACGCGCGCCACCAGCACATCACAGGAAGTGACGTGCTACGTCACTCACGTTGGGGGCGTGGCCCAGATCGTCGGGGGGAACCATAAGGTTCCCCCCCCCCGACGATCTGGGCCACGCCCCCAATGTGAGCAACGTGGCTGTGTCACCTCCGGTGATGCAGCTTCGGGGGGCGGAGTTCCCCCTGGGGCCCAATTCCGCTGTGGCAGAAATTGGGCCTCCAAAGCCCCCCGCCCCCACTTGGCAGCCCTAGAGACGGACCCATGATCTGATTCCATGTAAAGGAAGTTCATAGGTTCGTAGTGGATGGATCCCGGGTAATACCTCAATAACGGGGGGCATATGGCTCCCGTGGAGTTCCCCCACTTGTGCCGCAAAGCTCTCGCCCTCCAGAGTTGTGCAACGCTGCCATAGCATTTACTTCTCATATCTCTACGCTGCCTTTCGCTACATGTAGGCAGGGCATCTCACTGAATTAAACTGACACCGTGCGGGCAGGGGGGGATACCTGTTCCCGAGCCGGTCATGAGAGTGACACGTTGTCGGCACGGGACGCGTGTCTCTAGGAGGAGGCTGCTGCCATCTTTCTTTGGGCTGGTAATGTGGAAATTTACTTGCTTAACAATTAACTGGCCTCACTCATCAGCCGGAAGAAGAACACTGTGTGGGCAACAGGGTGGAAGCATTCCATTGTTGGGCAAAGGGTCAGCGATAAGCATCTCTCCACTGCCTCATTCTTCTGTGGCTAGAGGCCTTTTGGCTCTGCGGCTAGACATGCATGAGGGGTCACAGGCTGAGATGCAGGCCGCCTCCTGGGGGCAGACCTGTGGGGCCGGGGCCAGCGAGTGCCCCATCTTGGGAGTGTGCTGGGTGCCCAAAGCAATAGAAGACAAAGACTTTTACCGGACAGTCCTAAGTGGAGTTAACACCTTTCAGAGTCCTTTGAATTCCATGGACTTGGATTGGGTCTATAACTGCTTAGGACTGCACCATCAGAAGAAAGTGGCGGCTGGGTAACTTTGCATCTCTTCGGGTAACTTGAGCAGACGTTTCTGTTTGCCCTGTTGAGCTTGAGTGTCTTTTGTCTTGCAGAAGATGGCCCCTTCATGCTTATGCCAAGCCAGTGTCCATTTTGCCAGATTCTTACAGTTCTTAGCTGAGAGGAAGCGAACGTGTTCCTCTGAGCCCCTCATTCAAATGATTTTGCTGTGTTTTCTCACTGATTCCCCCTCTTTGGTTATAATCCTTGGTCTGGCGATACACTGCTATTTGTATCACGTTTTTATCTTTCAGGTGGTCAGCCGTGTTGGTCTGAGGCAGGAGAACAAATTTAGAGTCCAGCGGCACCTTTGAGACCAAAAAAAGTTTATTCAGGGTATAAGCTTTTGTGTGCAAGGCACAGTTTTTCAAACAGTGTGCCTGGCACATGAAAGCGCATACCTTGAATAAACTCTTGTTGGCCTTATAGGTGGCATGGGACTCTTAAGTTTGTGCTACAGTTTTGTCTTGTCTTTCCTCCAAGGCACAAATGGTCCTCTCCTCCTTGTAAAGTGGGTTAGGCTGAGAGATGATACATGGACCACGTTCACCCAGTAAGCCTCATCAGGGGTCATTTCGTAGAAAAAGAGGTGCAGGAGCTCATTAGCATAACTAATTAGTGTAACTTATTTGCATATGCCACACCCCCTGACATCACCGGAAGTGTGTCAGAAGGCAACACCCACCGCTCAGGATCCACTGGACTGTTTTGGATTGCTAGCTATTGGGGGGGGGGCGCGCGGCTCTGTCTTCGCGTCGCAGAGGAGGGAGAGCTTGTACCTGAATAAAACTTGGTCTTAAAGGTGCTAC
>NW_015161428.1:592574-598152 GCF_001447785.1 Gekko japonicus
GGGGGGGGGGGACGTGCAGATCTGTCCTCGCAGAGGAGGGAGATCTTGTACCTGAATAAGACTTGGTCTTAAAGGTGCCACTGGACTGTTTTGGATTGGGGGGCCGGGGGAGGCTCTGCAACTTACCTGGCTGCTTCTTGCTCTGACTGAGGGCTGCTGGGAGCAGGGGGTGGGGCTTGTTGCATGTGCCCACCCCCTGGTCTCTTTACTGCTGGAGCTCTGCTCCTGTGCGCTCCTGCAGGAAATGACCCCTGAGCCTCATCATTAGGCGAGGGCTGCCAGTTCTAGGCTGGGAAACAGCAGGAGATTTGGATGTGAGCCTGAGGAGGGGGCGGGGTTTGGAGAGGGGAGGGACTTCATTGTGGTCTAATGGCCACAGAGTCCGTCTTCCAAAGCGGCCCTTTTCTCCAGGGGAACTGATCTCTGTAGCCCGGAGATCAGTTTTAATCCCAGGTTGGTGGAGCTTTGAACCCTGGTATCTTCGTCCCCCACTCTAACCACTACATTGCACTGTCTCTGTCTTGTTATAGGAATGGGCGTCAGTGCTTTTGCACACTCCAGGAACGTCATTGCTAGAGCAATGAGAAGTAGGAGTCTTCTGCATCCTTTCCATTGTTTTTTTTTTTTTTTTAAGTAGACTATTTACTGTTACACCATATTCTGCAAGTGGCTTTGGTAATGGATACCTGCTGCTCAGTACTGCAGGATAAGTTGTAAACTGTTAAGAAGTTCAAATTCTTTGTTTAACTGTGCTGCACTGTTGGTGGTTATTACTGTTTGAATTTCATGGAAGGCAAATATTGATCTGAGTGTGTAATAATTATTCCTGTGCTATGGTACCATCCAATGTAATCTTTCGATGCATCTGTCTCTGGAAAAATCTGTAAAACAGTGCATTATTTGTAAACAGTCATGTTCTGTTTTGGTGAAACAAATCAGTGATACATGAAAGACACTGGAACTGAGTTTTCCTGAGGAAATCCTGGCATTATTATATTTTTGGCCCCCTGAAAGGGATTTTTTAATTACATTTTTCTAAAGACTACAAATCTACAACGAAAATGAGGGAAGGGAACTACAATTAGGGATAAAGAAAAGAAAACCCACTACTATCTAAAATCCCAAGAGAGGAGATCCTCAAAATCTCTTAAGTACAAAGTCAGTTCTAAACTCGCTAACAATTTTTTGAACTTAGTCAGGTCTGCTATTACAACTTTTGAATATTAAATTAACTGTTAAAAAGAAAAACCCCAGAGCATCTCGTTACAATCAACCCTTTTCTTTCTTTTTTTAGAATTATATTTTAAAAAATTTCAAAAAATACAAACATTAAGGACAAACAAACATAGAATGGGGGTAATTCTTCTCAGATGCCAACATTAAAATAATACATGTTAAACAATCAACCCTTTTCAAAGGCACAATACAGAGTCCTTCAGCCTTCGTTTCTTCTTATCCTGTCTTCTTCGCAGTTTATAAGGACTTTTAGGAGCCGCCTCTCCCTTCTCTGACAGAGAGTCCTCTCCAGAAGACCCCGAGTCCAGCTCGCCACTGGACTTACTGTCCTCTTTATCACTTTTCTCTTGCTCACCCATCTGGATTTTCAAAAAGTCCCGTGCTTTGGAAACAGAGTCAATCTTTTCCTTTTTATCTTGAAGTTTGAAGGTTACGTCCTCTGGATACAGCCACTGATAGCTGATTGCATTTGTTTGAAGAAAAAGGATTAAATCTTTGTATTTCCTTCTCCTTTGTCTTATTTCAAATGGGATGTCTTTAAGGATCCTGATGGTGCTGTCCCCGATTTTCAAGGTTGTCCCTGACGTCGCTCTCAGGATAGTATCCCTAACATGTCTCTCTGAGAATCTCATTACTATTTCCCCAGGCAGATTATTATTGTTTATATATATGGAATATGACCTATAGGCCACATCAATTTCGCTCATCAAGTACTCCGCCGTCAAATCTGTCACCGGGGCTAATGCTTCACTCAGCATTTGCTTCAGATTATCTCCTTTAGATTCTGGGACACCCTGGAATTGGAGAACCAAGTTTGCCTTCTCCATTTGCAGCTGTAAAAATTGTTCTTTTGTGGAAACTTGCTTCTTTCCCCATTTTTGTACCTTTTTCTTCACCTTTTGAGTAGTGGCATCAACTTCTTTCACCTTCTCAGCTACTCTCCCCTTTCGCTTTTAAAAGTTTCACCTTCTCCGTCTTCTTCCCCACCATCTTTTATCGATTGTTTACTTTTGCCACAGTTTCTAAAGTCTCTGAATTTGCGCTCAAACACTCATACACGCTTTGGTAAGTTTTTCTCAACAGATTTCAATGCTTTTGCTTCCACTCCCCCCCATTTTTGCTTAAAAGTCCATGCGCATGGGAGGAGCCCCTCCCTCCACTCGTTTCACTTCTCAGTCCGTGGGGTGGGGAGCTTTCTTTTTAAATTGTCAAAGACGCTTTATTCTGACTCACGTTCATATTGGTCTTCCGACCTCGCTTAGTCTCTAATTCGACCGCTCAATCCCCAGCGCTTGTCCCGGTCAGCGTCACTAGGTTCCATACGGACACTCGCAGGAGGGACCATCAGGGCGAAGAGGTGCCTCAATTCCCCAGCATCGCTCTGGCGAAGAGGCGACCTCTCAAAAGCCCCATGGCTAGAAGCCCTTCGCCGGGCCTCTTGGGGGGCAATGAGCCTGTGTATCCCCTCCTTCCCGCTCGTGCACAGCTCGCATCCCCGGGAAGTCCGGGAGATGCGACTGCTCAGCGTGCCGCCATCCACCGGAAGTCGAAATCCTGGCATTTCTGTCCTGCTTCTCATTTCTTCACCATCTTTAGTATCTGTTATTTTTTTGCCAAGACATAATGTCTTTTTAGCTCTCTCCTTGGCTTTAGTCATTCCTGATGTCCTTACTGCTTGCAGGTTGCTTCCACGTGGCAGTTTATCTCCAGTTTGGCATCCCAACTGAAGTGGTGATTATTGGGGTTTTTTTTAAATATCCATGAAACATTGTCTCCAATTGTCCACTTTCTGGGTTTTCTCCTGCTTGGCTTGACTCTTTATTAAACCTAATGTCAGGCGTCGTTGTTTAGGGACCTCGTCTGGACGGGACGCAGTGTCCAGGGCGAGGAAAGACGCTCGGCTGGTTGCCTCAGAAATCAGAGGGACTGGTTTCTCTCACCCGTCCTCTCTGGCTTCACCTGAGCTAGCAGCTGTGAGTGGATAGGAGCCACAGCTCTCTGCTCCCTCATCCTGCCGTTCTGCTCCAGGCTCCGCACTTCTTCCTTGGCTTCCATTTGCCGCAGCCTTTATTTCCTCCTTAATTCCCTGGGTCCCTCCCCGTCCAGGCCTTAAAGGTACAGAGCCATGCCCAGGTGTCCTCTGGCTTCCTACCCACAGGTGAACTTGCCGAACCCTTCCACCTCGCGGTCAGCTTCTTGCCGCTCGCGCCATCCCCGGCTGCAGCCCCTTCCACCTCCCTTGACGGCTGGGCCTTTCCTGGCGGGTCTCTCTGGCAGGATCCCAGATCCTTCTTTAAAGCCACAAAAGGGGCTGCCGCTTGACTGACGTTGTACTCTTTGGACGGCAGGAGGGCCCTTGGTGAGCCCTCCTGACACCTAGTTTCATACAGTCCTTTGGAGGGACAAATACAGTCAAAGAGCATTTGCGTATCGTTTGCATATTATTTAAGGTCCTTTCCATGCTTGCACCATTTTGCCTGGCATCAACCCCTTTGGCAGGCATTCCGCTTCTGGGCCACCAGGAGACCTGTCATTCTAACTAGTTAAAAGCGTAGTGATTGCTCTGGAGGTGTAGCATTCTAACCATCTCCTGTCTCGGTTTTCTAGTTCCTCTGAATTCCCAGGCTGAGTATTTTAAAAGTCCTGAGCCCCCGTTCGTTGCAAAAGGCCGGAACAAGTTTTATCCCAGAAGCATGACTGTCTGTTTCCTGCATTTTTGAGACAATGGCAGCTTACTGAGAGCATAAATGCAGGGGTCTTCCAATGCTGCAGGCACTGTCCTTATTTTGCTGTGCCAAAACCAATTGCAAACCACCTGAAGGGTCCAGGAGAGGCCGATCTGTTCAGGTAATTTTTTGTTTGTTTTGGGGAAGAAAAAAGTATGCGAGAACGGTTGATTGTTAGCCTAGAGATTGACTCATAACTAGAGCAGAATACTTCCGAGAACTGTTCCTTTGTGTGTAAACTTGCACTCTGATGAGCTATGAGCAAATAATAAACGTGCCTGTGTAATCCCCAATAAAGGCTTCACACCCCAGTATCTCTCCAAGTTTATAGCAGGGAAACTGGAACCAAACTGAAACCGCTAAAGCTAAAACATTGCAACTGACAGTGCAAAAACAAGTCCCCACCAGCTGATATGTATTACAAAAAGGATTTGACTTGTAGAATCACAGAGTTGGAAGGGGCCAGATAGGCCAGCTGATTCTACTGTTGCACAACTTGTACTGTAAAAAAAGTTTTCCCTAAGATCCAACTGGTACCTTCCCACCCTTAATTTAAACCCATCATTGTGAGTCCTCTCCTCTGCTGCCAACAGGAACAGCTTCCTGCCCTCCTCGAAGTGACAGTCCTTCAAGTATTTAAGGAGAGTAGCCATACCCCCACTCAACCTCCTCCAGACTAGACATTTCCAAGTTGCTCAGCCTTTCCTCATGGGGCTTGGCCTACAGGCCCCTGGTCTTCCTTGTCACTCTCCTCTGCATCTGCTCCAGGGGTCATTTCGTAGAAAAAGAAGTGCAGGCGCTCATTAGCATAACTCATTAGCATAAATTATTTGCATATGCCACACCCCCTGACATCACTGGAAGTGTGTCAGAAGGCTCAGGCTCCACTGGACTGTTTTGAATTGCTAGCTATTGGGTGTTTTGGATTGCTAGCTATTGGGGGGGGGACACGTGCAGATCTGTCCTCGCAGACGAGGGAGAGCTTGTACCTGAATAAAACTTGGTCTTAAAGGTGCCACTGGAGACATAAACTTTATAAAGGACACAGACAAACACAAAGGTTTTTAAAGCTCTAAATAAAACATGCTTAAAACACTAGCACTCTTGTGATATTTTGTCTATTTAACAGTCTCTGATAACTGCTACCTCTTGCTCTGAATTATTGCATCAAAATGTCTGTGGTGTGGCAATCTTGAGTATGCTGTTCAGGTGTGCGTATGTAAGCTGCAAACCTACTTTTGATTTATTGACATTCATTACAGAAATCTCATGCTCAGTGTTCTGAGCCTAGGACCAAGGGGAAAACATGAAATAGCTGGGCATTGCGAGCTTTTGTACATAAGTTGCTTCATGTGCTGATGAAGAATATGAGAAGGCATCTTGATACAGACTGAGGGCTGTTTGTTTACAAAACTATAGTCTTCCCCAGAGAAATAACTACAACTTCCAACAAAGGAACTGTGCTGTGTGAACTTGGTCTGGACACACACTCTCAGCCTAATCCACCTCACCGGCTTATTGTTATTCCTCCTCTAAAATAGTTTGCATTGCTTTCTTACTGAGAGAGACTGGATCATGTGGGCATGAATACAGTGAAAAGGGGGAGGGAACCCAGT
>NW_015161428.1:599270-605794 GCF_001447785.1 Gekko japonicus
TTGGGAGTAAGCAGTGAAGTGGCTAAATTTGCAGATGACACAAAGTTGTTCAGGGTGGTGAGAACCAGGGAGGATTGTGAGGCACTCCAAAGGGATCTGTCGAGGATGGTTGAGTGGGCGTCAGCGTGGCAAATGGGGTTCAATGTGGCCAAGTGCAAAGTGATGCACATTGGAGCCAAAAATCCTAACTATAAATACACGTTGATGGGGTCCGGACTGGCAGAGACTGACCAAGAGAGAGATCTTGGAGTCGTAGTAGATAACTCACTGAAAATGTCGAGACAGTGTGCGACTGCAATAAAAAAGGCCAATGCTATGCTGAGGATTATTAGGAAGGAAAGTGAAAAAATATCAGCCAGTATCATAATGCCCCTGTATAAATCGATGGTGCGACCTCATTTAGAGTACTGTGTACAGTTCTGGTCACCACACCTCAAAAAGGATATTATTGCATTGGAAAAAGTGCAGAAAAGGGTAACTAGAATGATAAAAGGGTTGAAACACTGATAAAAGGGTTGGAACACTTTCCCTATGAAGAAAGGTTAAAACGCTTGGGGCTCTTTAGCTTGGAGAAACGACGGCTGAGGGGTGACATGATCGAGGTTTACAAGAGTATGCGTGGGATAGGGCAGGTCAAGAAAGAAGTACTTTTCTCCCTTTCTCACAATACAAGAACTTGTGGGCACTCCATGAAGTTGCTGAGCAGTCGGGTTAAAATGGATAAAAGAAGTACTTCTTCACCCAAAGAGTGATTAACACATGGAATTCACCGCCACAGGAGGTGGTAGGAGCTACAGGCATGGACAGCTTCAAGAGGGAATTAGATAAACATATGGATCAGAGGTCCATCAGTGGATATTAGCCACAAGGTATAGACAGGAACTCTCAGGCTGGGGCAAGGGATGCTCTGTATTCTTGGTTCTTGCGGTGGGGGGCAATAGTCGGAGAGCTTCTAGTAGGGGGGGCAACAGTGGGAGGGCTTCTAGTGTCCTGGCCCCACTGCTGGGCCTCCTGATGGCACCTGGTATTTTTGGCCACTGTGTGACACAGAGTGTTGGCTAAACATGGGCCATTGGCCTGATCCAACATTAGCTGCATGTTTGACACCCCTGCCCTTGAATTTATCTGCTTGCAAATTTGAAGGGCTGGAAGAAAGGTTGCTTGCAATAGCATAGGCTGCTGCCCAAATTTGATTTATCTCTTTCTATGAATCTTCAGATTCAGGTGGGTAGCCGTGTTGGTCTGAAGCAGTATAGTAAAATTTGAGTCCAGTGGCTCCTCTAAGCCAGGGGTCATTTTGTAGAAAAAGAGGTGCAGGAGCTCATTAGCATAACTCATTAGCATAACTTATTTGCATATGCCACACCCCCTGACATCACCGGAAGTGTGTCAGAAGGCAAAACCCACCACTCAGGCTCCACTGGACTCTTTTGGATTGCTAGCTATGGGGGGGGGGGAACGTGCAGATCTGTCCTTGCAGAGGAGGGAGAGCTTGTACCTGAATAAAACTTGGTCTTAAAGGTGCCACTGGACTGTTTTGGGCCAGGGGGGGCGGGGGGAGCTCTGCAGCTTACCTGGCTGCTTCTTGCTCTGACTGAGGGCTGCTGGGAGCAGGGGGTGGGGCTTGTTGCATGTGCCCGCCCCCTGGGCTCTTTACTGCCGGAGCTCCACTCCTGTGTGCTCCTGCAGGAAATGACCCCTGTCTAAGATCAACAAAGTTTAATTCTGGGTATAGGCTTTTGTGTGAATGCACACTTCTTCAAATGCACATTTCGAAGAACTAAGTGCGGTTCTTCCCTTCAAAGAACAAAGTTTAGGCTTACACCCAGAATTAAACTTAAAGGTGCCACCAGACTCAGACTTTGTTCTGAATTTTCAGGTGATTTGTCCTGCTTTCTCCTGACATTGTACGTGGCCCACGTTGACTGTGGGGCCTCTGGGCAAAACAATGGAGCTGTGCTAGTCTTCTCTGTATTGTTCCGATTTTAGCGTATGTAGAGCACAAGGAGGCAAAGAACCCCACTGCCTCTGGAAAGGGACCGGCTCTCGTCCTAAAACAGCCTTTCTGCTGACTCTATCCTGCTGCCAGCTTCAAAATGTAACTCCGTGGGGCAGGCGTTGTCATCCACTGTCTGTAATTAACCGACATATTCAGAGTCTGATGTCAGAAAGTTAAGTGTATTTGTGAAGGTTGCGCTACATGTGCAACATTCAGGACACAGGTTATGTTGTCAAAACAAAAAAGGACCAGTCCTGACATGTGTTATTTGATCATGTGCCAGATTTTTTTTAAAAAAGTACAGAAGCATTATTAAAGGATTATCGAGAGGGAGTGAAAAGTACTGGGTTCGACGCATGGAGAACTCGGACCACGACATGCGTTCAGGCGCATTTATTGTACTTCACAACAAGACACACCAAATGGCCCTGCAAGGCCAACTATATACACTCCCCTCCGGCACACCTCTGTCCCCATTGGAGGGTTTGAATCTCCCGCCAAGGGTGCTATTGGTGGACTCCCGGTGGACTAGGATCCTAGGTCCCCTTTGTGTTTGGGGACCAAGCTCCTGCTATAACCGTGGACCCCTAGTGGTGGTCCGCGTACATAACACCCCTCCCCCCCTTAGTCTCGATCCAACCTATGTTACATAGTCCTTCAGATAGGCAGGGGGTCTGCACTCTCGGAGGGAATGCCGGGGTGCTGGCATGGGGTTGCTTACAGCCGCCTCTGGCTGGCTGACTGTTTCTGGCTGTGGCGAGGGCGGCGGCTCTTCGGGTTCTGGCAGTGTGGCCGGGGACTCGACTGGTGGGAGCTCACCGATGCTGGGGAGTTCGGGTTGAGTGCTGGCCAGCGGCGCATAGAGTCCTGGGCCCCCAAGCTGGGGATGTTCTTTCATCTCCTGGATCTGTTGCCACCGAAGTTGGTCAGTGTGTTTTCTTAGGAGTTGGCTGTCCTCGGTAGAGACCTCATAGGAGACCAGGCCAGTGACTCGGACAACCCGGGCTGCGATCCAGGAATGGGCTCGAATGTCTGAGAGTTGCAGGTTCGAATCCCCATTTGGCTATAAATTGTCGGATAGCAAATATCTTGTTTATCAGACGGAGACAGGAAGCAGTGTCGCTATTTGTTTTTTCACTGAGCGTGGGTGAATCAACTGGCATATTAGCTGACTGGACTGTGAGTGGGTTGCTTGCTTGGCTCTGATGTCATTAAAGAGTAATTAAGAGCTGCCTTGAGTCAAGGGGAAAGGCAGGGCTGTTTTTGTAGAAAAAGCCCAACAGGAACTCATTAGCATAATAGGCCACACCCAACAGCAGAAACTCATTAGCATATTAAGCCACACCCTAACAGCACAGCTCATTAGCATATTAGGCCGCACCCCCACATTACCAGAAGTGTGGTCATCCAGCCACACCCACCTTTTGCTTCTTATTCTGTTTACTTTGTTGTTAAAACCCAGGGCTTTTTTTGTAGCACGAACTCCTTTGCATGTTAGGCCCCACACCCCTAATGTAGCAAACCCTAACGAGTTTCTGCTGTTGGGTGTGGCCTATTATGCTAATGAGTTCCTGCTGGGCGTGGCCAACTCGGGAGCCAGCCGGAACTCCGTTCCTGTGCATTCCTGCCCCAAAATAGCCCTGGAAAGGCAAAGTGTAAATGTTTCCATAAAATAAATTGGTCAGGGTGATGCACTTGGTGAAAATGGGTTTGAGGTGCGTCTCCTTCTGAAATGAAGGAAGGGCGATCGTATTAACTTAAGTTGTTCTAGGGATGGGACAGGCAACTCCATGGGATCCGGGAACCTTTTCTTTCGCACTGCACAACTCAGGGTATGTTCGTGCCTGCGTATTCAGAGCTGGCTTAGTGCAAGTGAAGGATCATGTATGAGAATGAGCCAGTGCCTAACTACTGGGGGGAAACAGTCTGTGGGGCTCAAGCCCAACCAGAAGTGGCATGCTTGTCTCTGGAAGTGTCCAAGGGCACATTGGTTTGTTATTTGGCATGTTGCTGGTTCAAATCAGGACTGGCACTGGAGACTGATAATCCCATCGCCTTCTTAGCCTATTGCAGCGGTCCCCAACGTGGTGCCCCTGGGCCAACAGCTTTTATGGTGTTTTCAGGAAGTGGACAGGGCCAGGTAGGGCCACTGATTGGCCACTGGAGATTTGATAGGCTGTGCAGAATTTTTAAATTTGTTGTTTTAGCGGCATAGATTCAGAGGAGTCAGCCGTGTCAGTCTGCTGCTGCAAGATAGTAAAAAGCCCAGTAGCACCTTTTAGGAGCTGCGGTGGCTCAAGTGGTTAAGATGCTGAACTGCAGGCTGTGGAAGGTCAGTAGTTCAGCAGTTCGAGACCCGAGTTGCCGCATGACGGAGTGAGCTCCTGCCTCTAGTTCCAGCTCCTGCCAACCTAGCAGTTCGAAAGCAAGAAATTGCAAGTATGAGGAGCTGCAGTGGCTCAAGTGGTTAAGACACTGAACTGCAGGCTGTGGAAGGTCAGTAGTTCAGCAGTTCGAGACCCGAGTGTGCCGCATGAGGGAGTGAGCTCCCGTCTCTAGTTCCAGCTCCTGCCAACCTAGCTGTTTGAAAGCAAGAAATTGCAAGTAGATAAATAGGTACCACTTCGGTGGGAAGGTAACAGCGTTCCGTGCGCCTTGGTGTTTAGTCATGCCGGCTACCTGACCATGGAAACGTCTTTGGACAGCGCTGACTCTTCGGCTTTGAAACGGAGATGAGCACCACAACCCTAGAGTCGGACTCGACTGGCTTTCGAGCAAGGGAACCTTTACCTTTACCTAGAACCTTTAAGACTAGCAAACTTTATTGTAGCATAAAGGTGCTACTGGGCTTTTTACTGTTTTGGTGGCACCGACTGCCACCGCAGCACAAGGATCTGCACTGTGTGACTGAAGTTAAGTGGTGGCAGCCCTTTTGTGGCTGGCCCCGCCTCCTGCAGCAGTTGTTTTTGTGGCAGCCTTTTTGTTGCTCTACCTGCCACGCCATGCCAGAATGTGAAATGTACCTGCAGGCTGGAAAAGGTTGGGGACCCCTGGTCTGTTGTAACAAAACAACAATCCAGGGGCTACCTTGTAGACTAACATCATTTATTCCCGCATGAGTTTTTGGGAGCTAGTGCTCACTTCTGGAGGCACGGTGACAGGGACGCTGAGGCAGAAGGCAGTGAGACACAACAAAGCTCCCTCTGGAATAACGGCTGTTAGACTTCAAGGTGGCCCTGAACTCCTGATTTGTATGGGAGACAGATGCCCAGTGTCATCCCTCGGAGTCCTAAAATCAGCTCATCTCTGGAGAGGGGCAGTCACAGATAAACATTGATAGCTCCCTTGGACCACTTCAGATGCAAGGTTTGCCACTAACTCGTTCTCACCTTCATCCACCACCACTCTTTGAGTCCTGGTCTACCCACGCAGCAGACTGAAGTGGCAGAATAGAATGGAAGAGTGATGTAGTGGTCAGAGTGTTCGAGACCACAGGGGTGTTGTGAGGATAAACATGCATGCCACTCTGTGCTCCTTACTGGAAGGGCAAGGTTAAAAATGTACGAGACAGCTAGAATTCTGAGGCGGCAGCGTTGGCTATACCGCATCAGATTGCAGGTGAAGGATCATATTTTCAGTGCCCCTCATCCAAAAATTCTCTGAAAATACAACCCCCACCCCGCCAAAATACGTGAGGGGCTGCTAATCTACCACTTGGCTTGTGAAGCTAGTTTTCTACTTTCAGGGAATTATTAAAATAGGGGAGCGTTGAAAATGCAACTCCTCACCTGTAGTCTGACAAGGTATTTATTTATTTATTTATTTAAACTTGCAGAGATACAAACTGATATTATTACCATGTGCCTTGGAACGCTGCGTCCCGAGTTCCTTCTTTGCAACAACCCTTCCCGCCTTCTGGCTGGGATATAAGGACTCAAAGATTTCCAGTCCTACTCATATCTGAGGAAGGGACCTTTGACTCTCAGAAGCTCATAACCACAAAGAACTCGTTGGTCTCTAAGGTGCTGCTGATCTGGAGACATCACACTTGGGTGAACCAGGCCTCCGTTTCCTTGGAAGCAGGCCTTGGGACCAGCGCCCCGTCGTGTGGGTGTGCCTCTGCACCAGGGGTCATTTCGCAGAAAAAGAGGTGCAGCTCATTAGCATAACTCATTAGCATTACTTATTTGCATATGCCACACCCCCTGACATCACCGAAAGTGTGTCAGAAGGCAACACCCACCGCTCAGGCGCCACTGGACTGTTTTGGATCGCTAGCTATTGGAGGGGGGGGGACGTGCAGATCTGTCCTCGCAGAGGAGGGAGAGCTTGTACCTGAATAAAACTTGGTCTTTAAGGTGCCACTGGACTGTTTTGGACCGGGGGGCCAGGGGGGCTCTGCAACTTACCTGGCTGCTTCTTGCTCCGACTGAGGGCTGCTGGGAGCAGGGGGTGGGGCTTGTTGCATGTGCCCGCCCCCTGGGCTCTTTACTGTCGGAGCTCCGCTCCTGTGCGCTCCTGCAGG
>NW_015161428.1:606996-622444 GCF_001447785.1 Gekko japonicus
CAGAGGAGGGAGAGCTTGTACCTGAATAAAACTTGGTCTTTAAGGTGCCACTGGACTGTCTTGGACCGGGGGGCCAGGGGGGCTCTGCAACTTACCTGGCTGCTTCTTGCTCTGACTGAGGGCTGCTGGGAGCAGGGGGTGGGGCTTGTTGCATGTGCCCGCCCCCTGGGCTCTTTACTGCCGGAGCTCCGCTCTTGTGCGCTCCTGCAGGAAATGACCCCTGCTCTGCACTGGCTTGCTGCTGCCTTTCTAGCCCTGAGTTTTTTCCTCCTTCCCCTCCCCTAGGCTGACTGGGAAGGAGGCCTTGATTCCGTTCCCTCTGCTGGGGCCCGCCACGAACCCTGCCCAGGGGAGAGCTCACCTGAAGCAGTGCAGCCTGCTCCGGCTGTCCCGTAAGCAGAAGAGGCTTTGCCGGCGGGAGCCGGGCCTGGCCGAGACGCTGCAGGATGCCGTCCACCTCGGGATCGTCGAGTGCCAGTACCAGTTCCGCAACGAGCGCTGGAACTGCAGCCTGGAGGGGAGGACTGACCTCCTGAAGCGAGGTACGTGTGCCAGGGAGGGTGGGCTGCCGTGGACTCTGGAAATCCCAACGGGAGAACCAAGTATCATGACCCTCCCTCCTCGCCTTAGGCATGGTGTCAGAGTGCCCTTGCCCTACCAGGCTCATCCTATGCACTGCCAGTCACAGCCAGCCCCCAGGCCCCCCCACTATGCCCCATTTTTTCCCCTGTTGGGACACCGAGCGGCACATGTGTCTCTGCTGTTTCTGGGTGTTATGTGCATACATACAGTAAATGTCTGAGCTTCAACCAAGGTGCCGGTATCGTGAAATGCACGCTCTGATTGGCTACTCTGCGAAGCAGACCAATCAGGGAACGAATATGGAGAGAAGAGATTGGATTTATATCCTGCCCTTCACTACCCAAGGGAGTCTCAGAGCGGCTCACAATCTCCTTTCCCTTCCCCTCCCCACAACAGACACCCTGGGAGGTAGGTGGGGCTGAGAGAGCTCTTGACAGAAACTGCTTTTTTTCAAGGACAGCTGTGCCAGAACTATGGCTTGCCCAAGGTCATCCAGCAGCTGTGAGTGGAGGAATCAAACCCGCCTCTCCCAGATTAGAGTCTGCACAATGAACCACGAGCACTACACCAAATGGCTGCTTTGGAAGGTGGACTCTGTGACCTTGTACCCTGCTGAGGTTCCCTCCCCTCCTCAAACCCCGCCCTCCTCAGGCTCCACCCCCCAAAATCTACAGGTGTTTCCCAACCTGGAGCTGGCGGCCCTAGGGGGAATCTGATGTCATGCGGAAGGATTTCCACCCTGCACCCCGCTCCTAAATCCCCTGGGGATGTTCGTCTCAGCACTGTCGCAGGGCTCTTTTTGTAGAAAAAGCCTAGCAGGAACTCATTAGCATAATAGGCCACACCCAACAGCAAAATCCATTAGCATATTAGGCCACACCCTGTCAGCACCGCTCATTAGCACATTAGGACGCACCCCCATGTTACCAGAAGTGTGGTCATCCAGCCACACCCACCTTTCCCTTCTTATTCTGTTTACCTTGTTTGTTGTCAAAACCCAGGGCCTTTTTTTGTAGCAGGAACTCCTTTGCATGTTAGGCCACACCCCTGATGGAGCCAGTCCTAATGAGTTTCTGCTATTGGGTGTGGCCTATTATGCTAATGAGTTCCTGCTGGGTGTGGCCAACTCGGGAGCCAGCCGGAACTCTGTTCCTGTGCGTTCCTGTCCAAAAAGAGCCCTGGTCCTAGGTCTCTGGGTTACATACACAAGAGGAGAAAACAATGCGGTCAGGTCCCCTCTTTTTTCTTCTTTTTCAAATGCTTCACTTCATCCCCCCCCCAACTTCTTTGCCTTGCCCGGCATCTTTCCTCACCACCTGCCGCTCCTCTCCCCCACCAGGCTTTAAGGAGGCGGCCTTCCTCTACGCGGTGTCTTCGGCAGCACTGACCCACTCCCTGGCTCGGGCCTGCAGCGCGGGGCGAATGGAGCGCTGCACGTGTGATGACTCTCCAGACCTGGAGAACCGCAAGGCGTGGCAGTGGGGTGTGTGTGGAGACAACCTCAAGTTCAGCATCAGGTTCCTGAAGAACTTCCTGGGCCAAAAGAAAGTTGGGAAAGATCTGCAGGCCAAAGTGGATATGCACAACACCAACATGGGCATCAAGGTAGCCTCCGAAACCTCTGTGGGCTGGACTACTGTAACACGGTCTGTTTGGGGTTGCCCTTGAAGACAGTCTGGAAGTTACCTGGTATTTTTGGCCACTGTGTGACAGAGGGTTGACCTGGATGGGCTGTTGGCTTGATCCAGCATTGGCTTCTCTTATGTTCTTATGATTAACCATTCCGCAAATGTGTATTTGGGGAGCTGCGGTGGCTCAAGTGGTTCAGACGTTGAACTGCAGGCTGTGGAAGGTCAGTAGTTCAGCAGTTCGAGACCCGGGTGCCGCATGATGGAGTGAGCTCCCATCTCCAGTTCCAGCTCCTGCCAACCTAGCAGTTCGAATGGAAGAAATTGCAAGTAGAGAAATAGGTACCACTTCGGTGGGAAGGTCACAGCGTTCCGTGCACCTTGGTGATTAGTCATGCCAGCCACATGACCACGGAAACGTTTTCGGACAGCGCTGGCTCTTCGATTTGAAAATGGAGATGAGCACTGCAACCCTAGAGTCGGACTCAACTGGCTTTCGAGCAAGGGAACCTTTAAATGTGTAGTATTTTAAGGCTACAAAGGAGGCCTTTTAAGTATGTTACCTGTCCATTTTGGAGGTTTTTTTTAGTCTGATTCAGTACCTGTTGTGCTGTTGAATGAACCACATAATTTGTTGGGAGCAGGGGATGCTCCCCCCCCCATGTTGAATTAATCCCCTTAATTCATTCCCCACCCCACCCCGCCCCCAGCAGCCAAGTCTAGTCCCTGGCTCCCAGTGTGACTAGGTATTTTTATAATCACCCTCTTGGAGCGCTTGGAAATTCAGCAGCCTTGTGATCTGAAGAGAAAAGCGGATTTCCAGTATACTTAAGTGAATCTTTACCATCCTGAGGGCCAGAGACGGGTGTGCTTTGCGGGACAAGAGGTCCGAGTGACAGCTGACGTTCTGGGACGGCGGGATCCTGTGACTGGTGCAGCGTTCTTAGCCCGGCTGGAATTGTTCCATTGGCACAGCCCTGCCTGTACTGGAGGAATTTCCCCAACATGACATTTCAGAGCTTCTAAGGGAGGAAAGAGTTCCCTTCCCTTCCCTAACAGTGCATTCTGTTACTGAACTGATCTTTGACTTAACAAGTTCTTATGATGGTTTAAGCCTTAAAGGTAAAGGTTCCCTTGCTCGAAAGCCAGTCGAATCCGACTCTAGGGTTGCGGTGCTCATCTCCGTTTCCAAGCCAAAGAACCAGCGCTGCCCGAAGACGTTTCTGTGGCCTGCATGACTAAACACCAAGATGCACGGAACGCTGTTACCTTCCCACTGAAGTTGTACCTATTTATCTACTTGCAAAGCCTTAATCTACTGTAATTTTAAACTCGTTGACCCCTCACACACACACACCAATTTTTTGCTACACAGAACCACTCCTTTCAGCTTTCCACAGGGCTCAGTTGGAGGTAAATCACCATTTCTATAACTCTAATAGTAGAAAAGGGCCGCGGTGGCTCAGAGGTTAAGGCACTGAGCTGTAGACAGGAAGGTCTGTAGTTTGGCAGTTCGAGTCCCGAGTGCCGTGTGACGGAGTGAGCTCCCGTCTCTGGCCCCAGCTCCTGCCAGCCTAGCAGTTTGAAAGCAAGAAATTGCAAGCAGATAAAGAGGTGCCGCTTCGGTGGGAAGGTAATAGCGTTCCGTGCACCTTGGCATCTAGACATGCCGGCCACAGGACCACGGAGAAGCCTTCGGACAGCGCTGGCTCTTTGGCTTGGAAACGGAGAGGAGCGCTGCCCCCTTGAGTTGGATTCGACTGGTTCTCGAGCAACGGAAACCTTTACCTTCACCTTAATAGTAGAGAAGAGCAGGAGTCCAGGTGTACCTTAAAGACTAACAAAATTTGTGGCAGGGGAGGAGCTTTCGCGAGTCACTGCTCACTTCTCCAGATACTCCCGAAAGCTCCTCCCCTGCCACAAAGTGCTCCTGGACTCTTGCTCTTTCCTACTGCTACGGACAGACTAGCGTGGCCACTCATCTAGAACTCTTACGTTAGGTTTATTGCTTCAGCCCTATGGTGTGGTAAGTCAGGGGTCCCCAACCCTTTTCAGCCTGGGGGCACTTTTGAAATTCTGACACGGCATGGTGGGCGCAACCCCAAAATGGCTGCTTCAAGAGGCGGAGCCAGTGACACAATGGCTGCTGCAGTTTCTCTTCAGTCGCACAGGGCAGACCCTTGTGCTGCGGGGGCAGCTGCTGCCAAAGCAACATTAAAAAAAAAATTGGACACCCAACCAAATCACCAGTCGTCAATTATTTATTTGTTTGTTTATTTGTTTGATTTATATCCCGCCCTCCCAGAGGCTCAGGGCGGCTCACATGCGGCAAAGCCGAGTGCAAAATACAATACAGTATATAATAAATAGAACATTTAAAATCCCATTAAAACCTTCCAATAATACGGTGCTATACCTATATTAATCATCCAAGATGGGGACAACCCCCCCAGGTTTGGTGGCCAGCTGTCTCAGTAGCGTGGTCTCCCACTACACTGTCTCAAACTTCTGCCAGGGCCCGCTTGCCCCTGTTCTTATAGGGCAGCTGATGACTTGCCACCTTGGTGGTAGAATAGTGGCTGCGGCGGTTGCTACTCGAACGCCTGGTGGAAGAGCTCCGTCTTGCAGGCCCTGCGGAACTATATAAGGTCCCGCAGGGCCTGGATCTCCTCTGGGAGCTCATTCCACCAGGTAGAAGCTGCCACCGAAAATGCCCTGGCCCTAGTAGAGGCAAACTTAATCTCTCGGGGACCTGGCACTCCCAGGAGAGGGAGCTTCCCCAATCGTAGTGCTCTTGAGGGAACATTATTTTTATTTTATTTTATTAGTTCGATTTATACCCCCTCCCTGCCGAAGCAGGCTCAGGGCGGCTTACGTAAAATGTATATAAAATACAATTTAAAACATACTTAAAACATCCAAGAACAATCAGAAACCATTTTCGAAGTGCTGGAAACAATTAAAGTGCAGAGCGGAAGTTCCTGAAACCAACAGTATTACTACTTAGGTATTGGTCCTGGTGGTATTCTCAGTCAGCTCAATCTGATTGCACAATTTATGCGGCGAGATAAACTCACTGACTGCGAAATAGACTGAGGGTGGTAGAACCAGGGCGCAGGGCCACTCCTTGGTGTTTAAGGTGGCCCCTAATTGAAAGCCTGGTGGAAGAGCTCCATCTTGCAGGCCCTGCAGAACTGTTAAAGGTCCCGCAGGGCCCTGATCTCCTCCGGAAGCTCATTCCACCAGCATGGAGCCACCACCGAGAAGGCCCTGGCCCTGGTTATCGCCAGTTTAGCGTCTTTGGGGCCCAGGAGGGCCAGCTGGTTTTGAGCCCCTGAACGAAGTGCTCTCTGGGGAACATATGGGGAAAGGTATGCCGGACCCTGACCATAAAGGACTTTAAAGGTCAAAACCAGCACCTTGAAGCGAATCCGGTATGCCCGCTTGCCCACTTCCTAAAAACAATTGACGGGCACCAGGAAAGGGATTGGCGGGTGCCCTGGTACCCACAGGGCCTCTGTAGGAATTGGTGGAAAGTGGGTGCCACTGAGCATGTGCAGAGAGTTTTGCCGCAGATGGCTGGGCGGAAGCTGAGCCCCTGGGTGGGGTGGCTCTGGGACCCTCCTCATCCGCCCCAAAGAGTGGCTTCTCCAGCTCCTCTCTCCCCCCAGTCCTTTGTATGCGATGCCTGATCGTCTCTCTTGCCCTCCCCCAGGCTGTGAAAAACGGGCTGAAGACCACTTGCAAGTGCCACGGGGTTTCCGGCTCGTGCGCCGTGAGGACCTGCTGGAAGCAGCTGTCCCCTTTCCACGAGACGGGGAAGCTCCTCAAGCTGCGCTACGACCAGGCCGTCAAGGTCTTCAGCACCTCCAACGAGGCTGTAGGCCACTCGGAGCTGGCCGGCCCCCCCCCCCCCGGCCGCCTGTCCAAAGGCCCCTCGGCCCCCCGCCCCACGGACCTTGTGTACATGGAGGACTCCCCTCCCTTCTGCTTGCCCAGCAAGTACTCGGCGGGCACCACGGGGAGGCCGTGCTCCCGCGAGGTCAACTGCGACAGCCTGTGCTGCGGCCGGGGGCACAACACCCAGACCCGCCTGGTCACCTTTGCCTGCCACTGCCAGGTGCAGTGGTGCTGTTACGTGGAATGCCAGCAGTGCATCCAAGAGGAGGTGGTTTACAGCTGCAAGTAGGAAGCGCCGGCCGAGGGCGGGAGCTGCAGGATGCAGATGGTGCAGAGGAGCTTTGCGCTTCCTGGGAACATTGGTGTGATTCCCGGCGTGTCGGGGACCAAAGAGAACCCGGAGCGTTTCCCTGGCCCTGGAATCCACCACGTGGGGCACCGTGGGTGAGGGGGAAGCATGCCGGCTGAAGTGGCCAGCCTGCAGATGTGGCTCTGCGGGCCGTGTCATGGGGGGGCTGTGTTTATAGAAGCGGCTGCCTTGTGGGGATTCCGGCCGGCTGGCCCATCTAGCCGAGGACTGTCTGCTTTTCCTGGGAGTCGCTGTCCAGGGTCTCGGGCCGAGGTCTTCCCCAGCCTGAAATGGTTTGCAAGTGGCGGTAACACATTGAGTCTGGGTTGTTGTGCACACGAAGCCCAAATTATACCAGCACCGTATTCGAGAGGGTCTGAGCTGCAGGTATCCCTCTGCAGGGACAGGGCAGGAACAACCATTTTATGGGTGCCTAGTAAGAAGTTCGCCCTGACCTGGCTAGCCCAGGCGACCCCGATCCCGTCAGATCTCGGAAGCTAAGCAGGGTCGGCCCCGGCTAGTCGTAGAATCACAGAGTTGGAAGGGACCTCCAGGGTCATCTAGTCCAACCCCCTGTACGATGCAGGAAATTCACAAATACCTCCCCCTACGCACCCCCAGTGACCCCTGTTCCACGCCCAGAAGATGACCAAAAACCACTCCAGGATCCCCAGCCAAACTGGCCTGGAGAAGAATTGCTTCCTGACCCGACAGTGGCGACCAGCATTTCTCTGCGGGGCCTTAAAAAACGGGTTGACGTTGGTGAGCAGGAATCGGAGCGCTTTAGCCAGAGGCCATGGAAGGCAAGTAAGAAGACAGGGACTGAGGGGAGGGAGAGCGACCGAAACCCATTCCTCAGCTACGGAAGACCCCCACCCAGACATTTTTATCTTTTATACACATTGGATGCGTGTGCGTCTGTAAGGTTACCCGCTTCTCAGCCACTTTTCTCAGGCGGCGCTTTTAAATCAGGGGCTTCATAAGGCACAGGAACTGGCATGTGATGGTTTCTGTCAGGGCTGCCAAGTCCAGGCTGAGAAATCCCTGGTGACTTGAGGGCAGGACCGAGGGTGGCCGAGTCTGGCAAGGGATCGCAACAGGGGTGTGATGCCAGAGAGGGCACCCTCCAAAGCAGCCCATTTTCTCCAGAGGAGCGGATCACTGCAGCCCGGAGACCAGCTGTGATCCTGGAAGAGCTCCAGGCCCCACCTGGAGGTTGGCAGCCCTATGCATGACCACCAGCAGGATTGCTGGCGCATTCCTTCATCTTCCCGGAGACGGACATGCACAGGGGCAGGGCTGCGTGCTTCCTCCTTACCAAGGGCTCTTTTTGTAGAAAAAGCCCAGCAGGAACTCATTAGCATAATAGGCCACACCCAACAGCAGGAACTCATTAGCATAATAGGCCACACACCCCGACAGCACAGTTCATTAGCATATTAGGCCACACCCACATGCCTTTCCTTGACTTGCCCAGTTGCCCCACGGCTGCGGGATGCCTGGCAAGCTGGCCCTTAAATGCCTCCCCGATCCTTCCAGAGGGCCCCCCTGGCCTGCCTGCTTCGGAGTCGCTGGGGGGGGTTTTGCTCTTCTGTCCTTCCCTCTGTAGCCACGAGCACAGACATTTTAGCTGTAGTGGGCGTGGCCAACCCTGAAGCCAGCCGGAACTCCGTTCCGGTGCGTTCCTGCCCCAAAATAGCCCTGCTCCTTACCACCACCAGCCCCAGTACGGGCGACCATGAGGACCAAGCGCTTGCTTCCTCCCTTCCAGCGAAACGATTCTGAGGGTTCCGTGCTGGGTGGCGCATTTGGAGCATCACTCCCTCCCGGCTAAGGCTTTCTGCGGGCTTCTCACTTTATCAACGCCAGCTCCCTCAGATCTAGGGCTGCCAGGTCTGGGTTGGAAAAGACCTGGAGACTTTGGGGGGGGGGGGTGGACCCAGGAGAGGGCGGGGTTTCGGGGGCCTCAGCCTGGTCCAGTGCCACAGAGAGCCCACCCTCCAAAGCAGCCGTTTTCTCCAGGGGAGCTGATCTCTGTCAGCTGGAGATCAACTGTAAAAGCAGGAGATCCCCAGGCCCCACCTGGAGGCTGGCAACCCTACGCAGATCTGATAATCCCACTGTTGCCAGAGAAGCTTTGATGCGTCTTGATTTTTGGGCCACCCTAAAAACTGACTAATTGAGCAAGAGCTGACCCGTTATTTATGCGTTCGCCCTATTAATCCTTCAGGGTGAGTGTAGCTTGGGGCCTTCTCATGGGACTTTGGGACACTTGGCACTCATTTGCTAAAGCAAAGGGGGTGGTGTGAGAAGGAATGTCGGTTGACATCAACATCTCTCTCTCTCTCTCTCTCTCTCTCTCTCTCTCTCTCTCTCCACGTAACAGAGGCCTTTCCACTAGCGGGAGAGCAGTAGGGTATGTTTTATGCATTACCAAGAGGCTCCCTAGAGAGCCAGTTTGGTGTAGTGCCAGTTTGGTGCAGTGGTTAAGTGCGCAAACTCTAATCTTTTGATTCCCCACTCCTCCACTTGCACCTGCTGGATGACCTTGGGCAAGCTGTAGCTCTGATAAGAGCTGTTCTTGAAAAAGAGCCGTTTCTGTCAAGAGCTCTCTCAGCCCCACCTACCTCACAGGGTGTCTGTTGTGGGGAGGGGAAGGGAAAGGAGTTTGTAAGCCACTCTGAGACTCCTTTGGGTAGTGAAGGGCTGGGTATAAATCCAATCTCTTCTTCTTCTTCTGTCTGGGCCCTGAGCTCAAACGGAATCCGTACCTTGAGTATTTCCTGGGAAAATGTTATTGGGGAACGGCTCCTGCTACATTCCAGTCCTGGTTTACGCTGCCCGGGTTGCTTGCTTTGGCAGGCAGCCTCCCATCCTCGGTCTTCATCTTCCACTGCCGCTCAGTAGGGCAGCGGGGGGGAAATGGGAGGGACGAAATGGGGTCTTGCAGCATGCAAGGTTCCCTCTAATCTTACACACACACACACACACACACACACACACACACACACACACACACACCGAGTGCAGCAGTTCACATTCTGAGCAGAATATAACTGCTGTAATCTTAAAATGAACCTTGGGCCACTCATGCCCACAGCTTAGGGGGAACAGTGGCACGACAGCAGTGGCACTTCCGAATGTGGTATGGGAAGTGACATCACTGCCTCATGGGGTGCTCTGGGACTCACCCAAATCTCTAGGCAGATCCTAGAGTGTCCTGTGATACGATGATGTAACTTCTGAAGTGACATTGTGAGACGCTGTTGACGCAGGTCCCCCAGGGGTTCCCTGGCAAGGGCTGGCAACCCAAATGGGGCCACGTTATCTGGAATTCAAGCAGTGGCAGGACTGCTTCCACACATAATGGTCTGCTTGGGCCGGCACAGCAAGCAGGGTACTGAGACACCTTGCAAGCTGAGCTTGCCCCCAGGCATCAGCCGCATGGAAGGGGAGGTGTAGTGGAAAGGCTGAGGAGTTTGGGACTTTTCAGGTGAGAAAAGAGGTGACTAACAGGGACATGACAGAGATTTATAAAGTTATGCAGGGAGTGGAGAAAGTAGATGTTTGCCCTACACCAAAATACTAGAACCCGAGAGCATCCAATGAAGCTGATGGGCAGTAGGATCAGAATGAACAAAAGGAAATACAACTTTACACAGAGGGTGATTAAAATGTGGAATTCGCTGCCAGAGGATATAGACAGCTTTAAAAGGGGGATTAGATAGATTCATGGAAGATAAGTCTATCAAAGGCTACTAACCATGGAGACTGAGGGGAACCTCCACATTCAGAGGCAGTCGACTTCTGAATCCAGGAGGCAACATCAGGGCAAAGCCTCAGCCTCTATGCCCTGTTGTTGGCCCGCCAGAGGAACTGGTTGGCCACTGTGTGAGACAGGAAGCTAGACTGTTGGCAATGCCCAGATCTGATCCTGAATCCAACAATATGGAATAGCCATTTCAGTGTTTGAGGCCTTATTTGTATATATGTTAAAAAAATAAATTAAAATATAGTGAGATTACTCTGCGGAGGACAGCACTGGAGCTAGCCAGTTGGTGCTGTCCATGCCCAGCTTCTACAGAAATAGGAAGCGTGATTGCCAGTTCTCTCCACTCCCAGAGGAGTGCTGAACGGAAGGCTGTACTTGTGTGCAGGTCACAGTTGGTTCACTGTCACAGAGGGATGGCTGCTCAAGGATTGTGTTAACCTGTGTGTACGTGTGTGTGTGTGTACAAGGAACCTCTTCCTGCCTTTGCTGGCCCTTAACTAAGGATAAAAGCATGGATGGATGGATGTCTAGTGGTAAGCTGTTTTCTGCAGAATAGCGATTGCAGATCAAATCCCAGGCAGAACTGTTCATGTCCCTTTTATTTCGGTCAGGACAGGAGTTCCATAACGTGTTGCCCGAGTGTGCCGCATGACGGAGTGAGCTCCCATCTCTAGTTCCAGCTCCTGCCAACCTAGCAGTTTGAAAGCAAGAAATTGCAAGTAGATTAATAGGTACCCCTTTAGTGGGAAGGTCACAGTGTTCCGTGCGCCTTGGTGTTTAGTCATGGCGGCCACATGGCCACGGAAATGTCTTCGGACAGCGCTGGCTCTTCGGCTTTGAAACGGAGATGAGCACCACAACCCTAGAGTCGGACTCGAGTGGCTTTCGAGCAAGGGAACCTTTACCTTTACTTTACCATGATGCCCACCGATACCATTTCTGGTACCCACCAGTGTACTCTCTAAGCTGAGTTAGTGTGAGCTGGCTCACAGTTTTTTAGTCTCCTGCTCACACATTTTTGTCTCGGCTCAGGAAGGAGGGCTCCAGAGCAAACTAATTTATGCAGGAGCCCAATCTCTCACTCACAACTTTAATGCCAGTAGCTCACAAAGTAGAATTTTCGCTCACAAGACTCCGCAGCTTAAAGGCAGCATTGCAGGTAGTGTTCCCTCTAAGCTGAGTTAGTGTGAGCTAGATCACAGTTTTTTAGCCTCTGGCTCATGCATTTTTGTCTCGGCTCAGGAAGGAGGGCTCCAGAGCAAACTAATTGATGCGGTAGCCAAATTGCTCGCTCACAACTGTAATGCCAGCAGCTCACAAAGTAGAATTTTTTGCTCACAAGACTCCACAATTTAGAAGGAGCATTGGTGCCCACCTAGTGTTTTAAGGAAGAAGGCGGGGCCTGTTTGGACCTTTGTCCAGCAAGGTTTCTGATTGTTCATTGGAGATTTGATGAGCTGTGCAGATTTTTTAAAATACGTTACTCTGGCAGGAGCTGCCACCACAGCACTTCAAGGGTCAGTACTGTTAGCTGAAGTTAAGCTGTGAAGCAATCCTTTTGTGGTTGGCCCCGCCTCCTGCAGCAGCCATTTCATGGCAGCCACTTTGTTGCTGCAGCCGCCATGCCGTGTCAGAATTCCATATGTCCCCGCAGCGCAGGTGCAAAAAGGTTGGGGACCCCCGGTTTACATGCTTGGTTCTGAGGCATAGGATTTTGAGGACAGGCAGAACAGTAGATGCCAGAACAAAATGGCTGCCATGACTGTACGTTAGTAAGTTCCAAACCAAGCGTGTTCCTGTGATGGACTGGGTCTCTGCTTTGGGGAAGAAATGAGCGGGCAGGAGCTGTTGTCCCCCTGGGAGGCATATGAAGCCCTGCAGCTAGGCATCTGAGACGTTTGCAAGGCACACGCTAAGATTTCAAGGATAAGTGCCTGAATTTTGCAAAGGAGGTTTCCCAATGTGTGATTTTCAAAATATCTGGGTTGCATATGAAGCTTTGCAGGTCATGGTGGATCAGGGAATGGGGCTGAAGGAGTCAGGGTTTGGGATCAATATCAAATCTTTTAGATCCCCGCTTAAAAATCCTGTCCCTGAAGTCAGAGTATTGACAGGGCAGATAAAATACCTGTTTGCAAAGGCAGTTGTCAATCACTTTGTCTCGGAGAGAGTTTTTGTTGTTGTTACATTTCACTCCGGCTCTCTGGATTTCTCGGCGGTCGTGAATTCTGCAATATCACCTCATCCCTACAATTTAAGAAAATCCGTTTCCACCCTAAGATTCCACACATGGAACCATTCCTCCTCTCTTCCTGCCCTCTTCTAGGTCTTGGTTTGTTTCAGCTCTAGAAATGTGGCCTTGGGGAAGAAGAACCCAAAAACTACAAAGCTGAACTTGGACAATCCCATAGAGAAGGGAGAAATCTGGAAATAACTGAACTGTGGAGCAGTGCCTTGTGACATGTAACAAAAGGGAAAAGCTGGGTTGGTTGGGTTTTCTTTTAAAAAAGGTTTTTACTCCAATAAACTGCTTAAGGTTTTTGAGGGAAGATGCGGGAGTGTTTTCCTACCTCAAAATGTACAGCTACTTAGCATAGGGGGAAGAATAGATATTTATATTATTTATGACCTTTGTATGTTTTCCCATAAAGTTGCAGATAAATGTTTTATTGTGTTGCTGCCCTGACTGTATTTTTAAAATGTAAATAATACCATGTATGCCTTTATTTTTTACTGACTATGTATTTTGTACTCCTCCTTCCTTTTCTGACTGTATTGTACCAATGGCTTGCTTCCCATAAATATAACTCTTCTATTTGTTTTTAAAAGCTCTTTGTTTCTTTTCCTGGTTTCCATTTTCAAAGAAGAGGAGAGATAATGGGGGGTGTATGTGTGCTAAGGAAATACAGCAAAACTCTCTTTGGAATGTTCCCCCCTACCACAAGAACAGGCAGGGGGTATAGTCATCTATAAGCCATGACATCTGTCATTGGATTACAGAACTTGCTTTAGTCACCTAAGTTTGAACCACTGATTACTAAATTGTCGGACTCTTGGACAAAGTTACTCTCAACAACACTCACTAGCAATGATTTGTTTATTGATGAATAAACATGTTCCAAGCTCAGATCGATACCGCTTCAGAACTGGGTTCTGGCAGGAGACTCCAAAGATACAGACAGTTCAAACGAGCCCCCCCTTTAGTTGCAACCAATCATCCTTCACACTCATCCCGCCTACCTTTCACGCGCCCTACAACCCCACCTGGGAATATACGCAGGGGTCATTTCCTGCAGGAGTGCACAGGAGCGGAGCTCTGGCAGTAAAGAGCCCAGGGGGTGGGCACATGCAACAAGCCCCACCCCCTGCTCCCAGCAGCCCTCAGTCAAAGCAAGAAGCAGCCAGGTAAGTTGCAGAGGGCCCCCCCGCCCCCCTCGGTCCAAAACAGTCCAGTAGCACTTTTAAGACCAGGTTTTATTCAGGTACAAGCTCTCCCTCCTCTGCAAGGACAGATATGCACATTCCTCCCCCCCTCCAATAGCTGGCAATCCAAAACAGTCCAGTGGAGCCTGAGCGGTGGGTGTTGCCTTCTGACACACTTCCGGTGATGTCAGGGGGTGTGGCATATGCAAATAGGCTATGCTAATGAGTTATGCTAATGAGCCCCTCCACCTCTTTTTCTACGAAATGACCCCTGAATATACGGTTTCCCTAGCTATAACAGCAAAGCAGGCACAGTAGGCACCAAGGTTATCCCTGGACGAGGGAGGAATCCTGAGAAGAGTTACAGTCGCCACTACAACAGAGCTGTTCACACGTCCACTCACACCCCTCCCTCAGGAATTCCCTCCCTCTGCAGACCCCATGTCCCCCAATTCATGGCAAACTAGAGTGAGTTTGACATAAATTTGCATATCAGTACAAGTACTCTTAGGAGCTGCGGTGGCTCAAGGGGTTAAGACGCTGAACTGCAGGCTGTGGAAGGTTGGTAGTTCAGCAGTTCGAGACCCGAGTGTGCCGCATGATGGATTGAGCTCCCGTCTCTAGTTCCAGCTCCTGCCAACCTAGCCGTTCTAAAGCAAGAAATTGCAAGTAGATAAATAGGTCCCACTTCGGTGGGAAGGGAACAGCGTTCCGTGTGCCTTGGTGTTTAGTCATGCTGGCCACATGACCACGGAAACGTCTTCCGACAGTGCTGGCTCTTCGGCTTTGAAACGGAGATGAGCACCGCAACCCTAGATTCGGACTCGACTGGCTTTCGAGGGAGGGGAACCTTTATCTTTTTACTTTTTACAAGTACTCTTGCCCTGACCTGGATGGCCCAGGCTAGCCTGAACTCATCAGATCTTACAAGCTAAACAGAGTCAGCCCTGGTTAGTACACGGATGGGAGACTGCCAAAGAAGTCCAGGGTCACCACGCAGAGGCAGGCAATGGCAAAACCACCTGTGGTAGTCTCGCCTTGAAAACCCTACAGGGTCACCAAAAGTCAGCTGTGACTCGAGGGCACTTTCCGCTACGTACTCTTGAGAGCCAGTTTGGTGTAGTGGTTGAGTGCATCGGACTCTAATCTGGGAGAACCGGGTTTGATTCCCCACTCCTCCGCTTGCACCTGCTGGATGACCTTGGGCAAGCTGTAGTTCTGGTACAGCTGCTCTTGAAAAAGAGCAGTTTCTGTCAGAGCTCTCTCAGCTCCACCTTCCTCACAGGGTGTCTGTTGTGGGGAGGGGAAGGAAATCCATTTTGTAAGCCACTCGGAGATGCCTTCAAGTAGTGAAGGGCAGGGTATAAATCCAATCTCCTCTTCTTCCATCCCCCTTAATAACTTTAGTTGCCCTTTGGTGTAGTGGTTAAGTGTGCAGAGACTAATCTGGGAGACCCGGGTTTGATTCCCCACTCCTCCACTTGCACCTGGCTGGATGACCTTGGGCAAGCCGTAGTTCTGATAAGTGCTGTTCTTGAAAAAGAGCAGTTTCTGTCAGAGTTCTCTCAGCCCCACCTACCTCACAGGGTGTCTGTTGTGGGGAGGGGAAGGGAAAGGAGTTTGTAAGCCGCTCTGAGACACCTTTGAGTAGTGAAGGGCGGGGTATAAATCCAATCTCTTCTTCTTCTTCTTCTACCTCACAGGCAGTGTTCCCTCTAAGCTGAGTTAGTGTGAGCTAGCTCAGAGTTTTTTAGCCTCCGGCTCACACATTTTTGTCCTGGCTCAGGAAGGAGG